>NC_040021.1:13618731-13839300 GCF_000972845.2 Larimichthys crocea
TAAAAAACAAGAACTGTATTATTTTATTTATTTATATACATATATATAAATTTAAACACTATTAAGTACAGCATTGTCCTGAGGCAATATATTAGTCCAGTGAAGAGAAGCCCTGTGGATGACTGGGGTTTAAGCCTCCATGTCAGCAAGTGTCCATCCCACTAAAGTGACTCTGAATGACATTTTTCAGCAACCAGGAAGATACATTCCCCAGCACCCTGAGGTGTCTCGATTGGCCCATTCACACAGAAGCTCCATTCACATAATGAATTCTTCCATGAAGGCTCACTGCAGAGGACAGCGCACATTGTTGTAAAAAAAAAAAAAAAACACGGGAGAACTCACAAGCTGCAAACATACATGTTACATAACTGAGTTTCATGGTGAGGATTAGACATAAGGCTATCACAATAAACCAATGTACCAGCATACTAGGAACATTCTACAACAAACACAGCACCGACAAAGACATTTAATCCACACCAGCTGACACTGGCCTCACAGGAGGAGAGGCAATTTGGCTACTGGGATCGCTTTATTATTATCAGGAACAATGGAACTGGTTCCAGTTCAAAGAAAAGCTCAGAACAAGTTTTTTTGTTTGTTTTGAGTCGACTTAGTTTCAATTAAAATCCCGCTTGTTTCCCCCTTTTTCTCTCCTGTAGGTACCTGTTGTGTCTGCAGCTCCGTGAAGATGTGGCTTCGGGTCGACTGCCTTGCTCATTTGTCACTCACGCTCTGCTGGGGTCATACACACTGCAGGTACGACACACTATGCTTGGATAACGTGTGCTGTGTGTCTGTGAAGATGGGAGAGTGTGTGTATATAAAGTTGTTTGTCTCCTTTTTTGGTTAACAGGCAGAGTTTGGCGACTATGAACCCGACCAGCCTCGGCCTTTGGACTACATCAGTCAGAGGACCTTTGCGCCCAATCAGAACAAAGAGATGGAGGAGAAGATTCTTGAACTCCACAAGTCTCACAGGTCAGAAACCAACAGGGTTATTATATAATTATAACATAATTCAAACACTATACATTTATGCCACTGTACTGTTGTTATCTGTTGGTATTTGTTAATAATTTGCCTTTTTTGGGGTGTTTAGGGGAATGACACCAGCACAAGCCGATGCCCAGTTTCTAGAAAATGCCAAGAAACTGTCCATGTACGGGGTGGACCTGCACCACGCTAAGGTATGAATAAATGAATCCTCTCCCTTTCCTTCCTTTTTTCTTCTCTCCATTGTTGTCAGGGGATTAGCATAGTTTCTTTGATGTGGGAAGAGCATGTCAGTGTGTCTCATCGTATCTCTGTGTGTGTGTGTGTGTGTGTGTGTGTGTGTGTGTGTGTGTGTGTCAGCTGTACAAACACTCAGGGAGGCCATTGCTATGGGAACAGCCAGTCTCTTCTCACTGGGATAGCAGGTCATCAGCAGACTGCGTGCATGTTCCCATGTGTGTCTGAGCATGTTTGTGTGTCTTTGTGCAAGACGGGCAGAAAAAAATGGGGAAATATGCAAGAGAGTAGGGGGGGAAGGGGAGGGGGAAAGTCTGAAAATAGAAAGGGAGGATGTGAGATTGAGGATACAGAGAGGACAAAGACATGACGAACGGAGATAAGGCTCGAGTGAGATGGAGACAGATCTTTGAAAGAGACGAGTTCCCTTTAAGGGCATGCTCTACTTGTTTGCAACACAGCGAGGAGCAGGGGAAAAGATGGGAGCAGCAGAGAGAGAGAGAGAGTGTTTCAAAATGTTGAAGATCTTTTTTTATGGCATACCAAAGTTGTGGGAATTCAAGGAACCGATCTATTTCTGTCCCGTGCCATTAATTTGTCCTGCATATTTCATGACCCTGAGGCCCACAGAGGAACCCTTTTGAAAAATACTCGATGTGAAATTATCGGAATATTACTGAACAGACACTTTTCATATGTTTAACAGAAACATTTCAATCATTGGGATCAATTTTAAAACAGAAAATTGTCATAAATCAAATATTGTTTATCATCATTTGTTATATGTGCAGACAACAAATGTATTTAAACATCATGATGATAGCAGGATGTTTAGTGTTAACAGATCTTTCTCATGCTGTGGTGTCACTGACTAGTCCACTGTTGTTTGTTCTGCTTTGCAGCTGCAAATCGAATCTGATCGACAGTCTGATATCAGCAGGGGCAAAAATAGATGCAGCGGGCGCATTAATAAAATATACTGCAGAATGATATCTAGCAGTCTTCTGGGGTGGATGTTTTTATAATATTTATTAGTATTTTTTTCAAAGTCAGCATGGATTGCTACACCATATTGTCCTCACGTAATTAAGTCTTAAGTCATTTTAAATGTATAAGTTTAGAACAGACGGTCGAATTATTTTTCTTTACAAAACATATAATTAATCTTGGCATCAAACACTTCTGTGCTGCAGCCACTGAGGATTCATTGTTTACTCACAGTAAGCACAAAAGGCAAATGGAAAAGTGTTGTGCGTCCAAACCAAAGTGCTAAAAAGTATCTCTACGAGGAGCGCAGAGGTTGACGACCAGCTGATAGCTCGTCAAGGCCATGTAACATGTTTGTGTCCCAGTAAAAATGTCCATTATCAATGTCTTGCATCGTCTATTAGTCCAACAGATTTTTTACTTTACTACTGTAATCAATACCCTCCTTTTACCATTACCAGATGGCCTTGGACTTAAAAGCTTTTTTACTGAGTTAGTCTCTCAGCAAACTGTGTTAGAGTCGGACTGACTGACAGTGTTTGTGTCTGTGTGGTAATTGAGTTTCTGTTGACCTTTAGTAGAACTATTGATGTACAGCATGGCCTGATTTTAAACAGGCACCATAGACCAATGTTTCAGAGATGAATCAATCGTCTCATAAAAATATATTTTGCGTCCGTTTTGAATTTGTTACAGGATTCTGAGGGTGTGGACATCATGCTCGGCGTGTGTGCCAACGGACTCCTGGTTTACAAAGACAGACTTCGAATAAATCGTTTCGCTTGGCCCAAAATACTCAAGATTTCATACAAGAGGAACAACTTCTACATTAAGATCAGGCCAGGAGAGGTACGTTCACACACATGCAGACATGCTGTGAATACGGAGATTCACTCAAGAATGCAGCACATGAAATCTTTGTAGCGCTAACATAACATACTGTTTCTTCTGCGGTCTGTTTCTTTGATAGACGGAGCAATTTGAGAGCACGGTGGGATTCAAACTCCAGAATCATCGATCTGCCAAAAGGCTGTGGAAAGTCTGTGTGGAGAATCACAGTTTCTTCAGGTACATTCAAGTAAACACTGCGAAGCAAACACGAAGGAAACAACTTGTTAGTGAACGTTCAATAAAGAAATGTGTGCTTCATCAGGCTCCACAGAAAGGCTGGCTCTTCTTTCCAGACAATAAGTCCAGAGAGCGTATTCTGTGGTTGTTTAACCAGTCTGATGCCCAGGGCAATGAATACGCACTCATACACAAACACACACAAAGATGAACCAGGTGCCCATCATTGCTGCGTTTGTAGTGTGTGCACTTTGTCCGCATTTGTGTGTGTGGGTGTGTGTGTGTGTGTGTGTGTAGGCGAATGAGAGCAATAAGCTTTAATATCCTGTTGAGGGAGGAGGTGCCTGGAAACATGTTTGCCCCCCTCGCACACGCATATATAGTCGCCTGTACGATTTTATTACAGAGTAAATCCCTCAAACCTCCTCACCCCCCCTCTTGTCTCTTGTCTCTAGGTTAAACGCACCAGAACCTCCCACCAAGGCCCGCTTCTTGACTCTGGGCTCCAAGTTCCGTTACAGCGGGCGAACACAAGCCCAGACCCGCGTGGCCAGCTCCCTCATAGACCGACCCGCACCCAACTTCGAACGCACCTCATCCAAACGCATCAGCCGCAGTTTGGACGGAGGTAACGCAATCGCACGCACACAGAAATATTCACGTTCTCTCTGAACAATATGAAATGAGCGGATAGATGGACAAAAAAACGAGGAGCGGAAGGGTTGATGGGAAGCATGGTCATGGACGGAGGGTTTTGCAAGTGGTTGCGTCTGTTTCTGCGCGTGTGTTTGGATGTCAAAAAGCTAGTGTCTGACCAGATACAGGAAATAGCTGCAGCATATGTTTCCTGTCACGCAGTGAGAGACAGAGCAGGAGAAAGAAAGCGGTGGAAAGATGTGTACACATGTTATGTGTATCTAAAAGAAAAAAAAGACCCTCATGATGAAAGAAATACTGCGACTCTCATGTCACTCGCATGTCATGGCAGAGAAAATTCAGAAAATAACTGAGCAGTGATCACATGTAATGATTCAGATAATTACTCAATGTATAATTTCATTTTTATTTAACCAATAAGCCTTTTTCACATATATAGTCTTTGGAAAACACTACACACCGTTTTTTTTTTTTTTTTTGTGTGTGTGTGGTTTTCCGGATGTGGCTTACAGATCCCACATCATGCAGCTGTGCACTCCTGTGTCACATGTGTCGGGTTATTTCACAATCTCACATTGTCCCCTGGTGGACACATTGTTCCACTGCAAGTCAACATCCTTGTTTTTCTACTTTTACTACAAGTGTGTGTGTGTGTGTGTGTGTGTGTGTGTGTGTGTGTGAGAAGTTAAACTGACAAAGATAGATACTACATATATATCCTGTCCTCCCTCAGGATGAAAGTTGCAGTAAGTGCAATTGATTCAGTAGAGGAAAGGAATCCATTTCGTTTGTCCTTGTATGAGACTGAGTCGAGCCAACTGACTGGAATGTGTAGAAAGTGTTTTTTTCTCCCTGGAGGAAACCAGAGCGCTGATCTTAAACTAAAAAAGTACATACAGTAATTCTCAGCAGAAAAAAACGCTCAGTTAAAAAGCAGTTGAAAATTTTGAGTTACTTTTATTTATTTTGTCTGTGTTTCTCTTTCTCTTTAGCACCAGTGATCAGCATAACTGAGGCCGGCACAGCTGAGAACGGACGCGAGTTCCACTCTGACTCTAAGGTGTGTGTGTGCATCAGGATCGTTTAAGATCAAGACTAACGTTAGAAGGCAACTTTATTTGTTGTTGTTGTTATCATATTATCGTCTGGTTGTCCCACAGGAACTGGTTATGTTTATCAAAGAGACATTATGTTGGTCGGTGATGGACAAATGTTGTAGTCTGTATACATTTTGCATTTGTGTGCCCTCAGTCTGTGCAGGAGTTAACATTTTCAACATGCATTTTTCCTGGGTTGGTGTACGTGATAAACGTGTGAGGAACAATGCAGCAGTTTTACTGTGATGCAACGTATATCGGAAGTTTGAAATTTAAATTGGGCAACAGTGAAATTGGCAACACAAGTGAAATGAATATCATTTTCATTGCCATCTGCAGGCGAAGATTCAAAGTTGTCTCAAGGGATCTTACATACTATAGTACCGGCGTGATTGGGAGGGTGACCGAAACTTAAAATCACCCTTAGTTATATAGGTAAACAATAAGAGTTCAGTGCTAATGTCATTTCTGTCTCCACAGTCTCTACAGGGTAATTTAGATACTTAACTTCACCTCCTGTTTCTACAGGAGGCGGCCAGACTTTTGTCTTCTTAAACTATGAATATGTGTGTGAACAACAAAAGGCGAACCGACCAATAAGATGTCTTGATTTAATACTTTCTTTGGATTTCAACATTTTTAGCTGCAGCTTACTTTAGAGCAGCTATTATAGGTAGCTGGGCAGGTGAAACATGATTTGACATCTTCCTTCACCAAAGCAAGGATTTACTGCACTCTGAACCAGTCTGTGCTAAGCACTGCAGTATGACTGTGTGTCACGCATGCCTCCTACTCCAGCTCCCTCACCGCTCTCCTCACTTTCCCTTTTCTCCCCCTAACCCTCGCTCACACCCCGGCACTGTGGAACTGAACCTCTGTCTTTAGCCTTCGTTCAATGTTGGCACTCTGTCGGCACTGTTTCTGCTCACAGCTGTGATTCCTGCTATGTTCACTTTTAACCTATTTTTCGGGGTGTTGTTCACTGACTAATGTTGTGTCTCTTTCCCTCTCTCTTTTTTCCTTCACACACTTCCCCCTTTTTTTCATTTTCTTTTTCTTTTTTTTGCTTTTATCACTCCTCTCTTGCATGCCCATATTTTTGTCATCATTTCATAAAAATGAAAAATGAAATGATATTTTTAATGCACATTGCGTCGGTTGTTTTATTTTTGGTTTTATGTTTTAACTTTTCTTCTTCACTGCTTGCTCCTACACTTTGTGGATGTGTGTGCGCGGGTCTCCCCTTCGTTTCCAACCCACTCTGCCTTTTTCGCTCTCTGCTTTTTCTTTGTGTCCTTCTCCCCCTCCTTCTCACTCTTCCTGTGTGTGTGTGTATGTGTGTGTGTGTGTGTGTGTGTCTGTTCACCATCAGTCAATCTTCATGTTTCCTCTCTCCTTCTCCTCATCATCCTCACTTTCCTCCATCCCCCCTTCCCTCGACTCGATCTCCGAGCTCGACCACGGCCTGTCAGACATTTCCGAAGACGACGACCTTATCGACGACACCGGCGCCTCACACACACCGTGGACGTTCCCCTCAAACACCTCCTCTCTTTTCTCTGATCAGCTGCTGGACGATCATGAATGCCTCGCGCAAAACCCTGCAGCCTCTTGCCCAGTCACGAGCTCCCAATCATACATTTCAGAGCTTTACGGAGTTGAGGAAGGCTGTCATGTGGAAACCAGTGCAACAGCTGGAGTTCCAAATTGGTGGAGGGGTGTGGTTAAATGTGTTTCTTTCATCCTGTGTTTTCTCTCTCTTCTGGGGAAGAATGGGAACAGGTGTCTGCCCACAAAGCTGTTTTCAGGATTAACAAAGAAACTGAGCTTTTTCACTCCCACTGTGTCCAAGCTCACGTCCCAGTCAGCAGGGAAATTAAAGCTTTTTAAAGTTGGTACCCCCAAATGTGTCATTTCCAGTATGACCACACCCAGATTACGTCAATGTCTTAACAGATTGGCATTAAAATTGACTCGTTTTGTGGCCTTTATTATGAGCTACCTGCCTACAAAATATATGCGTTTGGTTCCTGCTGTTCTTTGTCACCCAGCACGGCTACATTTGTCCTCATTTCCTTCTCTTAAATGTCCTTCAATGCGCTCTTCTCTGCCCTCTTATTTCTCCTCTGTCCCACATTCCTCAACGCTAATGACCTCCCTCTCCAACCTATCCCCATCCGTACATCGCTACCTCCTGAATCCTTCCCCTCTATTCCTGCCCTGCCTGTTAGTCTTCTTCCTGCTGGTCGTGATGCTGACAGCGAGCCAGTCTTTGGTCTTAGCCCTGATTTTAGCCACACCCCTCGGCCTGACCCTGTGCTACCTAGAGAACGTGGTCTCCAGTCAGCGGAAGTTGGCAGTTTTGCCCATGTTTGTAACTGGACCACCAAACGATCAGTCCGAGGATCAGCCGAGCTCTGGTTTCAACAAGCAGTATCCCTCTCCTCTCACACCGACACACACACCTCCACGCGTCAGGCACCACGCTCACCTGGCCAGCGCCACCTGGACGCAAGAGATGTGCGACCCAGCCGCATAAACACACACACACAACACGCACACCCTACACACCCACTCCTCTCTCCTTTTGACCTCCTCTGTGTTTGAATGTGTGGACATGTCTGTACATTCACCTCCCCTCCCCCCTGCCACCACCACCACCTCCTTTACCTAATATTTCCTTTTTTATTACCGTCCCTGCACTCTGCCAGCCCCACTGTATCGTTTATAATGAAGAACAAAGATTAGATTAAGTAAGAATAAACAGAGTATTAAATAACAAAGAGATAAAAAAAGAGTAGGCATATTAGAGATTTAAATAGTGTACAGAAACTGTTAGGGAATGAGATTTAACTTACAGTACAAAGGCAAAATACAGTAACGATGTGCAAAACACATTTTGAGAGTTGTTTTTAAATTATTAGTTGTAATGCTCAACAAAAAAAAACATCCCCACTGTACAAGTGCTTTGTTTTTAACACTCAGCAAATTAAGTAACAAAATGACATTAATCTAAAAAAGCACTTAAGCGATAAACACATTTTATTTTTGAGTACATTTCAGTTGCTGAATTTTGCCTTTGCAGTTCAGAGAACGGGCAGCACTGACAGATCGATTAGATGTTATAACTGTACATAGAGATAGATGCCCAAGATAGATACAGTACTGCTTCCCCCGTCGAGCCTTTAGCACTTAAAGCATATTGGTTTGTATATAATTGTTAATGAATGTTAAGAGTAAACAGTGTTGCACCTTCCCTGATCCCTGAGGTTCAGGACCTCAACCCCCCCCTGTAGCTTTTGTTTGCTTTGTCCAAGTCCAACTATAATGGCTTTTTGTTTTGCAGTGGCCATTTGGTGTTTTCTTGGTTGAATGAAGCTGTGGATACAAGTGGAACAGATATTTGATCTGGCCTCTGGTGAAAAACATGACAGCTAGAGAATAGTTCAATAAAAAAGTATTTGTGTCCTGAAAACATACATGGTAGCTGTGCTGTAGATACAGTCAATCTGACACAGCACTGTAGACTCATCAGTAAATATGTGTGTATCTTATGATAGAAAATACAGTTTTCTTTTATATAATATAAGATGAGAGTCAGTAGCAGCTGCTGTCTCCCTTTATTGACCGTCTCAGACTCCTTTCGTGTTACTGCTCCTGTGGGTTCGGTGCAAAGGTCACCTGACCAACAGTATTCCCTGGTCGCTGGGCGAGAAACCAGCATTTCCCATCATCCATTTCACATTTTTCTTTCTTCGTGCCCCCCTACCCTCCTCATTTTGTCATGACTGCCCTCACCATGACTACGACACAGAAGGTTAAGGAGGTGGACTTAAGCCCTGGCGATGCAGAAGCCACGCCCACCCAGGTCTGTAGGGCCTGTCTTTACCCAGCATGCTTTGCAGATTCTTGGGAAGATAATGTAGGAATGATAAAAGATGATAATACTTAAGCTAATGCTAAGAGATAGTGTGAAGCTGTTTTTTCTGGCGTCGTGGAGCACACGTGCAGTAAACCTAACCTGTCCTTACTTTCTCCCTGACTTCACCACATCAACAGTCACTCGGAGCCAGTGAGCCTGCCCCCGCTCAGGTTCACACTCTTATTGGTTATTCGATTTGTGTATTTGGTCTGTCATTCGTTTGCTCTGCCCACGCTGGCTGGTTTGTTGGTTTGGTTCATTGTTTTAGGGTGGAGTTGCCCAAGCATGGTGATACAGAGTCAGTTTTGAAGTTCTCAGCGACTACAGACCCAATCTGAAATTTCTACAAACAAACAAAGATCTGAATAATTACATTGACACCTGATGATTTGTAGTTCTGGATTTGGCTGTGATTATATGCTTTGTTTTTTTAGATTGGGCCTGAGTGTAAAAACTGATCCTGAACGGGCACTTTCACCCAAAATCGTCACTTTCGGTTGCTCTGCTGTGGTTTATGGTTTCACAATCTCGGTTTGGTTTCTGGTTCATATCTGTGCTTCCTCATTATTATTTCTGGGTTTTTGCTCAAAAGCACATTTGGATTTGTTGGTTTGTGTAAGCATCTGCTGGTGGTGTGATGTTTTCAATGCTTTGAATTTTGTGTGTGTGTGTGTGGTAACATGGGTGCTAGCACCAGTACATTCAATGAGAAATACCTGAATGTTTTTAATGTGCTTGTACCCACCCATTCCAGCCTTCATCACAGTGAAGTTTTGGCCGTGGCACCATATGTCTGTTTCGTTTTATTTTGTTTTTTATGTTTCTATTCATTATTTTTTTTAAGTGGTGATTTATTTTTGTTTTTATTTTGTAAAGTTAAAACACAGTTTGTTCACTTTTATTTTTTTTATTAATTTTTCCCCATTTCATTTTTTGCTGTATGTCTACCTTACAGAGTCCAATGAGAGTGCATGGGGACAATATTTATGTGAGGCACAGTAATTTAATGTTAGAGGTTGGTACTAGCGTCGTCTGATGGCTGAAAATAAGATCTACATGTTTCTGTGTACTCTGACGCCATCAGAACTACAACTTCCTCTGTACCGTACTGTACAAGACTGCTGCCCTCTCGCACTCTCAGGCTCTGTGTGCATGCCTGCGTGTTTATGTGTGTCAACAAGTCAACAATTCCAGCTATTTCTGTGTATTTTGTTTTTTTCTTAGTAACTGTAGTTTGATCAAAAATGTTTTGATATTAAATTGTTTCCAAGCTAATCGTCCCAATTTACATCGCAGCCATTTTTTACACATGGGCCAGGAAACTTGACTGAGAACATTATCATAAATGATATAAAAAAACAAACGCCACCTAAAGCTACACTTATAAATATTGTTATATCAACAGTGAAGCGAATGACCATGTTAACGATAATTAAGTTGCCTGTAGTCTGCCTGTGAAGCATTTTAGCACCTTTTAGCTTGTTGTTTTGGTTAACTTTGTCTAAAACCTCCCTGTTTTGATTCAGTCTCACTGATCTCATCATCCTAGATTCTGGGGGGAAAAATAATACTAAAAGCTTCGATATGCCCACTGTATCCTTGCTGCTCAGCACCAAGTGTCAGACAGACAAAGGTAGTGAGTAGCATAGTGAAGCATTTAGCTGAAGAGCGAGATATTTCCCACAGGATATGTTGGAGAAGGAGGTTGAATATCGGCCGTATCAATTTTACAAATCCTTCATATGTCAAACTTGTAGGGGTTATGCCCCCATGTTCGATTTTAAACACTTTAAGCACACTAATTAAAATGTCTGTTACACTGAACAGTTACTAGATCAGTAGCAATCCTAGAAACAACCACACATCTGCTTCCCAGAACATTCCCCACACTGATGAGTTCACCAAGTGTACCGAAGTGAGTGTACCAAAAAAAAGAGCTAAGACGTTTTCATTGTTGAATCTATGAAATGCAGAATATTTGTTTGATGTGTATCACATCTGTACAGTGGAGACTTTCTCCTCCAGGAAATTTCCCAAGCCGAGTGTTGACAATGGCTGCTTTGTGAAATGGGTCGACAGTGTGCGTACGTGACTTTTTATGCATGCTCTGTGCATGTTGACTGCTGTTTTTTTTTTTACGCTGTTACGTTTCCAATCCTTGATTGATAAAAGCGTTTGATCACTGCCAGGCAGCTGCGTTTAACCCGACTAATCCTGCCTCCCTAACCCACACGAGGAGCTTTCCTCCCTGTTTTCATGGTGATTGGCTGCCAGCGTCAAATGATAGTTTGATAACCTACTAAAACAAAAACAACACGTAACATGGGACTGATAGTGATGCATTGTCAGCTAGTATATGGAGCACTCCACTATTTTTTTTATGAGTAAAATGTAAGAAAAGAGACAGATAGTGTTGGAAAGAATGTGAAAGTGAACAAAACAGCTACTGAATAAGAACAAACCGTTACGTGGGAATGCAGTGAAGGAGTGTGATCACTATCAGGTCCATGTTTCTGCAGACTGCACTGCTGTTCCTGGCCTGGTTCAAGGAAAAAAACTCCAACAAGATGGAGAAGCCATATTTCACTGCAGCCTGTTTTTAAAAACACAGATTCTATCTTTCACACACACTTGTACGAAATACAATCAAAGATTTCCCCTTGAACGAGGCTCCAGTGAGGCATGGCATCCATCTTGTCTTCCTCCTGATTGACAGACTAATGTTCCTGTGACCTGTTGAACCAAATTTTTTCCCCCATCCCCTTATCCCCCTCTCCTTTTATCCTTCTTTCTTCCCTCTCTTGCCATCCCTTCCTCCCTCCTCTTTTACTTTTTACCTTTCCCATTATATTTCTCTTTCTTTCATCCCCCCTGTTTACTCTGGCATTTACTTACACTTCAATCATCCCTCTGTCACCAATCCCTCATCTTCTCTTTTCCTTCTTTCCTCTTCCTTTCTTCACCCTTATCTATCCCATGTTTCAATCTAATCCCTACCACCACCACTCATCGCTCATCTATCCATACTTATCTCATTTACTCTCCACACCCCTTGCCCCTTTTACCCCGTCCTCACCTCCCCTCCCCTCCCCTTCCCCCTCACCAGGACCATGATAAGACCCAAGAAGAGGTTCTGAAACACCAAGCTAGCATTAGCCAGCTAAAACGCTCCTTTATGGAGGCGCCACCTCCCTCTCCTCCTCAGCCCAACCAGTGGGAGAAACGTCTCACCTCCTCCCCCGCTACAACGATACGTGTCCAACAGCATCAAGTGGTACGTCTGTCTGGATGTTTCTGTGTCAGCAACATAAGAAAAGAAGCCTGAATGACAGGACGTTTACAGGGTGATTTGGTTGTGGTAGCAAGAGTTACACCTGTTATTACGTGTGTGTGTGTGTGTGTGTGTGTGTGTGTGTGTGTGCAGCTGATTTAAAGCTCCTCTCCTTTATTACTCTGAGGTGGGCATTTTCATGTGATGCTTTTGCCATGGTGGGGTTTTTCTGTCCTGTTGTTTATAGCTTACACATCACTGGATGGACTACACTGTTTTTTTCCTCCTTTTCCGCATCTAACTCACTTTTCAGCTGGACTTCATCACATTTTACATAATTTTCCTGCAGCGTAACAGTTTTATTCAGTCTACAATGCTCGTTTCTAATCTCCTTCTGGTTAATAAATCATTACAGCAGGTGAAGATGCAAAAAAAAAAACATCCTCTCTTTGTTTTATGTCTTATGTTTTAACACCGGGTTTTGTGTTTTCAAGGGATTTCTGTCTTTTCTCAACCGTTCCCATCTTCTTCTCTTCGTCTCTGTCTTCTGCTGTGTGTTTGTGTGTCGCTGTAGAGCCTTGAAGAGGAGATCGCTTCTGTTCTTTTCAGTAGACACTCTGGCACCGGCTTTTCTTTGGCTGCTGCGTCCGCCTGCAGTATTCCTAAACCAACACTAGATGATGTTATAACCACATGCTCATCTACTTCCACTGCTGTCTGCGGTCCTGCCACACTCTCTGCTGAGGTGCTGCTGCTGCCGCTACTGAACATTTAGGAGCCGGTTTACTTTCAAGCCCTTTCCAATTTGCATCTGCAGATTTCTGACTGACTCAAGTTGGTCACCTTGAAAGTAAACGGACACTCCTGTAATGCCTCAGTTAATTAAAAGATGCTTGCCAGATGTGTTCAAAAAACAACACAGAAGCGATGCAAGCTGTCCATAACGCCTGCTGTGGATGCTGGATGAATGGTCTTAGTCCATGTTTTATATTAGGGACCATTCATTCTGAATGATGGGCATGGTAAATCTAATCTGAAAACAACTAACAGCTGTGAATGCAATGGGTGTTATGAGTTTGTCTGTTTGCTTTGAGATGGTAATTATGTGTGTTGAGTTGAATACAAATGTAACAATCTGCTCTTTACCAGCTCTTTAAGGAGAAAAATGACTCTGGAAAGCAGCAAGGTTTGAAGCAGCAGTTTGCATCATGGTTTTAAAAAAAGACCGAGCAAAGCCACAGTGTATTGACTTGACCGCTTTTTGTACATACGCTTTCATGTCTGCACTTTGAGCTGCATTCATTACGGTACACTGTGATTCCTGTGGCCAACCGCTCAAAGAAACTGCTGTTTTCAACACCATGTTGCTTTTGTCTTTTTATTCAACTAAAGACTTCTGTGTTCATTCATGGGATATTCTCTTTAATCCATCTTCTATCAATCTTTCTTATTTTCTATTCCTCATTCGACTCTTTCATCTCGTTTACTGCCTGCTATAATGAACTCACTCCTGTATGGAAGTGATTGTGCATGAAAGACAGTCCACCAGGGACAGAGATGGAAGGAAAATCAGAGAGAGAGAAAAACAAAACAAGTAATCAATTCAACCTTTTCCCCTGTGCTGTGGTAACAAGCATCACAATGTCGCTATGGTGTCATAAAGTGCTAACAATGATGCTGTCACTAATGGTGCGTGTGATTGATGATTGTCATGGTAACTTCTCTTATCACGCAGGTGAGTGAGCCCCAAACGGAAGCAGCCGCCGACGATAACACGATCTCTGATACCAAAGAACCAACAAAGGTGGTCCTAACTTCCTTCTGTTAATCCATCCAGATCTTCCATTCGTGATGTTCTCCATCCATCGTTTTCCTTCGCTCCTCCAGCTCCAGCTTGACATTTCCTGTTCTTTACAGCCATCCGTTCATTTGTCAATCTTCCTAGCTGTCCTGCTCACTTTCGTACATCTTTGTGCCACTTTGTCCACAGTTGAATGTCTTCATCTTCTCTTTATTCCTGATTTTTGTCCTGTATTGTTTATTTTCATTTGAGTTTGATTCTTTTTTTATTTATGTTCAATGATCATGTTATGCTTTTCTTTTTTTTTGTCCCCATGCGTTTGTTGTGTATGTGTGTGCAACTCATCGTGTGTGTGTGTGTCTGTGTACTCTGTGTACATGCGTGCGTGTGTGTATAGACAACCGAAGTTGAAATTGAAGAAACCGTTGTCGTCCAAGAGGTTTCCAAAGCACCCACACCTGGACTTGTCACAGTTACAATCAGCTCGCCTGCAGAGCAGGAAACAAAAGAACAGCAGGTGAAAGTTGCAGAGGAAGCAGTGGTAGCGGAGGAAGCAAAAGCGATGAAGCAGCAGGAGAGTATTTCATCCGACAGCGAGAGCGAAGAAGAAGCAGAATACCATCCAAATGTCTCCGTATCCATTTCTCACACACAAATACCAGAGGAGAAGGAAGAGGAGGAAGAGCAGAGGAAGAAAGAGGAGGAGGAGAAGACAATGGAGCCAGACATGTCAGCTCCAGACGCTCCCTCCCCTTCAGTCCAAGTCAGCCAACCTGTAGAGCCAACCGACCAGCACGGAGAGGACAATGCAGAGAAGATGAAGAATGCAGAGGAGGAGAAAGAAGGCGAGAGGGAGACGGAGGAAAGCACAGACGATCCGATGATGACACCCGATGAAGCTCCTAACGGTCTTGCCATGCCCGAGGAGAGCGCGACCGAGATGGTCGCCCCTGCAGAGGAAGAGGAAGAGCCTAAAATGAACGGAGAGGCCTCTCTGGTGGAGGCAGAACCCCGGCCGCAGGTTATTTGTTGCTCTGAGGTAAAGTCTTCACTGGGCCAGCTGCGGAGCTTCCCCTGGGCTTTGATCCCTCCCACCAACTGTAGAAACACCTGCTTTTTTTTCTCCTCCTTCCTGCTTACCTCAGTGCCGGTTTCCTTCCTGCTTGAGTGAATATTTAAGCCCCATGTACATCCTCACACCGTGAAAATGACACCTTGTCAGAAGTACAGTTAAAACTCCCATAAAGAGTCCTTTAAGGATACAGTTCAACAATCCTCCTACATAATTCATTTCAGTCTTTATTTTGATTTTCAACATATTCATACATGTTACTTTGTGTTATCTGCTAGCATCATACTTCATACCAATATCAACATGCCTAGTTCACTCCTGCCCCACATAGCGTGGTGTGTTGCTATCACTCTGTATTGTAGTGTTGTGAAGTAAATGGGGCCTAAGTGGGGAAACGCATGATGCTTTTAGGTGTACATTTGCATTTTTCTTTTTTTTTTTTTGCTCTGCATGCAGTGTTTCACCTTTTTGGTGTGTGTGTATGTGTGTATCTGTGTGTCCTCCGTGTGTTTTGGCAGTGATGCTTCTCTCCCTGTTGGCGCTTAATTGGCTTGTCACGGTCACCCTGGTAACGGTGTTGTAGAAATCATCATTGCCAACCACTTCGGAAAATGCCACCCGCTCGTCTGAATGTCATCTTTGCATGCTGTTTACATATCAATTGCCAGTTTTTGTTTCGCCAGTCACCTCGAGTATGGCTCATGTTTTATGCATGTGTTTCGCGCTGTGTCGTGCTTTGAGTCGCACGTCCACACCAGAGGTATTTTTGTAGTTGTGCTGCTGTCGTAGCTGTTGCATGTGCAGTCGTTGTCATGTTCGTGATGTCGACTCGTCCGAGTTTGGATGAATTGCATGAATTTTGCCACATATGCTGTGTTTATACATCTACAAGTACTGCCATGTGTATCACTGTGTGTGCATCACTTCCCTCTCAATACAATATAATTGAGCACGTAGTTACCCACGTCTCTAAGAGTTAAACAAATATATATATATATAAACTGAGAAAGCTAGTGCACAGATGTTTCTTTATATTTCCCCTAACTGTCTCATGTTTAATGTATTAACCCTCTTTCCTTCCCTCCCCTCACTTCTCTCTCTCCTCCCTCCCCAGCCACCTGTGGTAAAGACAGAAATGGTGACTATATCAGACACGTTTGCAGCCCAGAAAACTGAGATAGCCACAAAAGAAGTGCCCATCGTACATACGGAAACCAAGACCATCACATACGAAGCCGCACAGGTGCACATTTAAGAAACGCAGGGAGCTTTTGTATTGTCTTTGTGTGAAACATTTACTTAGATGTTAGTATTACTTGTTGGTGTGTTGTTTGAAAAAGCACATTCCAAAAAAGCTTCCTCTCTAGGAGCAGTGCATGCCTGCTGTGATTCATTCCTCGTTTGTGACAAAAAAAACTTTATTTAGACCATCAAACATCCAACGGGGATATTCTCACGGTAATGTACGGCTAATGATCTCTCTTTGTCTCCTCCGCTCTCAGTTGGACGGTAATGGTGATGGCGAGCCCGGAGTGTTGATGACTGCTCAGACAATCACCTCTGAATCTCTGTGTACTACCACGACCACACACATTACCAAGGTACGGACAACCGCGCACATCCTCCCACAGTCGACCTATGCTGTGACAAGTATCAAAACATTTTATCGTGTGTGTATACAGAATCAGGTTGCCGTAGTAACAGCACATTTTGGTATGATGGGTACTTCACTACAGTATTTGTGCTTCATACCAGCACCCAGGCGGGCTTTGATCGTTCATAATGAACCCATTATCACAGACATCAAACCATTATTGCTGTATGTTTTGTTGCAGACGTTAAAGGGCGGCCTGTCAGAGACGAGGATTGAGAAACGCATCGTCATTACTGGCGACTGTGACATCGACCACGACGAGGTCAGTTCACAAGAGTTTATCCCGTTGCCGTATTTTTTGTGTCAGCAGCCTGGTTGATGGGTGGCTTAGTCCTGGGTCTGAAAGACTCTTCGAGTACCATTTTGCAGATTTGTAATCCAGGTACACGAGTCCAGATTAGATTTTTTGGTTTTCGAATTGAAAATCATCGTCTGGGAATCGATGAAGCTGCAAAATCTTCAGCCCAGTTCACTTCTGTTTTTTCTTCTGGAACACTTCGACTTAAGGAAGCAAATAGACATCTGGTGGCATGTCCATCATGTTGCTCACAGTCTGAATGCACAGTTTGATTTATCGATCACTTCTTAGAGAACCTCACACGTCATTAGTCCCACTCCGATTCCTCTGTAATCCGCTACATCCTTGTCTTCACTTATTCATCCACACATGTTGAAGACGGCGTCTTAACCTGTTTTGTTTTTGCCACGCTGTGTTTAACTTTGTTGCTCGTCATGGTTAGTTTAATTTCCTGTCTTTGTCTTTGATTGTGAGATTTTTTTCAGAAAATCAAATTTGTACTTTTTAGTGCCCCAGATGTGACGTACACGACACACTAAAGCCACACTGAGGAGATCACATCTGAGCTAGTGCAGTGCAAATGTATTTGGACGCTGACATTTCTTGCGTTGTGTTTGTCCTGCACATAAGCATACTGGATTTAAAATATAATAATAATAAAGTGCAGATTTGAAGGATTTTTACAGCCTGACAAGTCTCCCAATTTAAGGGGACCAAACGTCCAATCATCATTTCAAATATTAAACAGTTCCTGCACTGTCTCAAAACAATATAATAATGTCCATATACATCAGACTGCTCTGTAAAATTTGTTTTTTAAAACCCCTAGTCTCTCATTGTAAGTGTGTTTGAAGACCTGATCAAATAGATTGAAAGACATTTCAGATATTTGAAAGTGATAGGTGTAATTCATATTTATTTCCCTGCTGATACTTCATACAGGGTGGCTTTCACTTGTGCCACAACAAGCAGTCAAAATCTCAAACATATGACCTAGAAAATCATTTATTTTGCTCAGGTCTGTATGCACGATTGTCTCGTCCATTTGTTTGTTTAAGTTGCCCTTTTTTTGTTTAATTCGCTGGATTTACATAAGAGCAATGTGTTTTGTGTCACATTAAGTTGGAAATGTAATATTTTATTTTTCCACTTGATGTGTCTGCTCCACCTGAAGCCATTTTACTTCCAGTTTATTTCACCCAGTTAACCCCGTCAAAGTAAAATGGCTCGTCGATCATAAATCCAGCGTTCTTGTCATTTTCTTTATGCTTCTTCTTTAATTTTTCATTTAACTCCACCATTCTCCCCTCTCCTCCTTCCTCCACTCCGCCTCCTTCCTCTACCTCATCCACTGCCTGCTGTGCTCGGTGCTGCCACTGTGTGGTTGCCCCTCTGTACTTCAGGCATTGGCCCAGGCCATTAAGGAGGCCAAAGAGCAACATCCTGACATGTCTGTTACCAGAGTGGTGGTTCATAAAGAAACTGAACTGGAGGAGGAGGATTGACTGAACTCAGGTAATAATAACAATAGTGAGTTATTATTAATATTATTATTATTCATGGTGAAAGAGGTTTATTGACAGTGGTGGTGCATAGAGAAGTTTATTTACTAAGGACAAAAGCTGAAAATAAATGAGCTGAAATAAAACCTCCCACACGTAAAGCTGCTAAAACGATCCTCATCCTTCATCACACGTGAGAAGGAAGAGAAAGGAATATTACATGACTGATAGAGGTGTGTGTGTGCGTGTGTGGAGTACGAAGACCATATTTTGAGTAGAAAACTAATGTTGAGTGCCAGTCGTCATCGATCACACCACCCAGGCTGATTGCCTTCACCTCTATTTCCCCAGAGCTGAAGGGCCCATCGTGACTGTTTTCTCTGTTGACGTTGAACGACCTCCATCACCCTACGACAACCAACCTTGACTGACTGAAGAGGAGGAGGAAGAAGAAGAAGAGCTAAAAAAAAAAAAAAAAATTAAAAAGCGGGAGGAGAAGAGGAAGACGGATGGAGAGAAGTTGCCAATCAGTCGGTCTCTCTTATGTGTCTGTGGTGCATCTAAAATCCCTCACTCCAAAACAAAGAAAAATAATATCCTCACTCTTTCAGAGGGAGCAAAAAAAGAACCACTTTGTTAGCTTAACATTTGTAGTGTGTTTTTAATTTTTTTTAATAGTGTTTTTTTTTTCTTTCTTTCTTTGTTTTACAAGAACAGAAGCTAGTGTGTCTGTCATGTATTGCAACTAAAAGCTGTAGGGATGCACTGATTTTCAATCCTGATGAGGTACCAGTAACACCCAAAGGTCAAAGCTAAATTTGCTTACGTTAAAAAGTGATACATTTGACTGCAGTTTTGTACTTGGACTCAGCAGTGGAAACGTGTTATTGGTGCATTCCTTAAAAAAACAAAAAAAAGTAAAAGAAAGAAATTTGTTAATTTACAGCTCCCTCCTTTTTACTACATTATGGTGCAGAAATGGTGGGTAACATAATATAACACATTGATTTCAACATTTTTACAACACGTGGCACTGCAGGAAACAGGGAGACACAACTCGTCACAGACGTCCGTCATTAAAACACACTCACAGTCAGATGACGGTAAAACCAGCGGTCACACATTTTATAACTAATGATTACAGAAAACAGGGAGCTGTAACTTAAAATCAATCAACCAGGTTTATGTTTTTTTTTTATATATATAAAACTTAGTTAATATTCATCCACATTCCTCGTGTGTTTGACTAGCGGCTGAGTGAGTTCATGTTCAGTTCAATTCAAGACATTACTCTTCATAGGAGGTGCAAATGGACAGTATCTTAATTGGGTCAGTGGTATTAATTAAGCTCAAAAAGGTGGAATTCATTCTTTGTGATATATTTGTAAGTTTCACTGTATTTTAGAGTTTTTACTAAACAGATTTGAACTGAAGATGAACTTACTTTAAAGTATACGCCTTTGTGTACAAGAAAAATGAAGGTTACTAGATGGGAGCAGTGACGCTCTCCCTGGGCCCGCCCACTGTACGACACTAGCCATTCCTATTGGGCCACAGGGAAGCAAGGGAGTAGACTTCTGATTGGGAGAAAGGACCAGTTAAAACTGAAAGATAATTGGGAGACAGGTGGCGCTGTGCAGTGCCAACTAACAACTTGGGAATGAAAAAGAATTTGATGCATGTTGGCCTTACTCTACAACAAAGGGCGAGTTTCGCTCGTGTTATTTTGCATCCTGCAGTGAGTTCAAGCTGTTTTTAATAGTCTTAGGACTGCTAATTCAAAAAGAGTTTTGTGCTACGACCAGCACAGGTACCAAATGAGGACACAGCAGTCGGAATAACTTGAAACCAGAATTCAGAATAATATTTCTACCAGTTTTCTAACTCTGCTTCAGAGCCTGCTTGTCGCCATAGTTCAGCACTTAATTTAACTCCCAGCTTCTTTTTGTCACCAGAATAGACAATGCTGACGAAACCTGTTAGATATAATGATATCTCAGATTACATTCAGCATGTCTTCACACACGCTTTTATCTCTCAAGGAGTACCTTGAGCAAATCTAGACAGAAGGCTACTGTGTTGATTGGTGTGAGTGTATGTGATGACTCATACAGTACGACCAGATAAGATTATCTCTGACCCGACGCTGGCTGTGTTGTAACCGTTTCATCATCTTCAGCATTAATGTGCTTTTATGTTTTTGTTTCGATTTCAAGATCACATTCAGACACACTACAAACAGACACGGAAACAGTAACAGCATTACAGTAAAATTCAGCTTAAAGGGAAGTGTATCCGAGGGTTTGAAGTGCTCTTGAAACCCATCAAATGGCACAATGTTGTTACTCATTTTCTGTGTCCTTTTTTCTACCCAAAATGTTCAGCAGAATTCCACAGAAATATCTTTTTTTTTTTTGTATATATTGACAGCATTAAATGTGTTAGAACAAGGCACTTGGTCTAACGCATTTAGATGACAGAAAGACAAAAACGCATCTTCCTGGAAATTTAACTGATTGTAAGCAAAGAAGTGCCACAGGTTAATATAAAATCAGTCCACCTGTACCTGCCTAGATTTGTCTGAACCCTCCAGTCTGACTGCAGTCAGCAGAACGATATATCTTGTTTTGTTACGACACACACACTCCACGTTTCGAAATAGCATGTACATCTTAATTTAACCCCAGTTTAAGGCTGGTGATGGAGTGGTGATGACTGGTCTTCAGGCTTTCTATTGGGAAACGTTGGTCTGACCTCTACTATGCATTTAAATCACATTCCAGACAAGGAGAAAGCTTTAACCTCTGACTCTCGAAGAGACAAAGCAGCAGAAAACAACAGTGCAACACTTAGGCAGCTTTGAAAGCTTTCGCTGTTCCAAACAATAAAAAAAAACTTTAATCAAATCACAACTGCTATATTTGTAGATTTTCTCATGATTTGTCGTCTTTTCTCTGTGATCTAGTTGTTGAAAGGTGGGATTTATTGTGCAGCCTCTTGGATATTTTTAATATTGTCAGTGTTTTTTTGACATTGAACGAACACCACTACAAATCAGATTTTCTGCCACCGTTTTTCTTTTTTTTTTTTTGTACTTTTATTCCCAGGTTTAACCTCTTTTCCCGGGGTTCTGCTCTGGGCTCTGTTTTAACCAATCCTAGGAGCTTTGGGGTGGACTGCGTGGTCTGGTTTTCCAAAATGCTTCGTGAAGTTTATTTGAAGTTACTTTAAAAAAGAAAATGTGATCACAAATGAATGTTGTCATCAGTAACTTTTATTAAGATACAAGAAACAAACAAAAAAAAGGCATACACAGACATGGTATCTCCATAATGTCACTTCAAACAACAGATGATGATTCTACGCCAGCTGATTTTCAAACTGTCAGGGATCTCAACACGGAGGGCCTATTTACTGCCATTAGATTAGATCTGGAACATCAATTTCTGATGAAAGTGTTTTAAAAGACAAACTATGATCATCTCAGGATTTGTACTAAAGTTTAGACGTATTTGGAATTAATACCAGCACAATTTTTGTATTTAAAACTCGTCACAAATCTTGGAAAACCGACCACAGTTGCCTCATCGCTCACTGTTAGTCAACCAATGATCACCGGTAGAGTTTTTCTGTCTAGCAGCTTAATTGTCTTGTGTCTCCCCATACACAGCCACTCCTCCCCTGTGTAACACTGTTTAAATAAAGGATTGTTATACTCTGAAATCTGTTGGTCGTATTACATCATTATCATTTATTTACTGATGAAACTGTTTTAGTACTTTCTGCTTAGGTAGTCCAATGATGAAGTGTTATAAGTACAACCACAAAGAGAAAATAACAGTTTCAGGGTGACGTCCCAGGGTAATAAATAAATAAATACAGGTCAGTCATTCTCTTCAGAGAAAGTCATCAGTGTTTAGTTGAACAACAGACACAATCTTCTCTGACAGTTGATGCATTCATTGTGTCCCTGCTGGTGTGTGCATTGGTCCCATTGCTCTGTAGATAGACTCATGTTGACTGGCAGGGCTTCGTAAAAGGTCTCAGGTGTGTGCGTGTGTGTGTGTGTGTGTGTGTGTGTGTGTGTGTGTGTGTGTCACCCCACACTCCTTCTCCTCAGGTGTGTACTTCTGCGCATTTGTCTGTAGATGGCGCTTCTGTTTTGTGGATTCCCCGACAGATCAGCCTCAGCTGTGGATGAAAGAAAAAAAACAAACATCCAGACTAATGATTACACTTGTTGCCAATGAGCTTCTTTGGTCGTTAAGGCTAGAAGTGGTTTATTTCACTTTATTTAAATTACTAAATAGGTGGCCACCTTCGTAGAATATAAGCAGCAACCTTTTAGGTTTTTAATTTGGTTTTAATCACCTTCCAACTGTATAACTGCTAACTATAAATCTACTGTTTACGCATGCGCAGTGAGAGCCGTACCTCCAGTTTCAGTGACGTTTACAGGTGTGACAGCAGGTAATAATGCTCATACTTTCTTCAAATTAAATAATAAAAAAATAATTAAACTAAACGTGAATAGTTCTCATTTGAAAGCTCAAGCTAGCTAACTTCCTTAAATAGATATATAGCACTGATAGCACATTTTTAAGTTTGCTTACCACTAAGCTGACGTCAGTTTATGAAATGTAGCTAACTACTCAAAATACTATTGAATAAAATAAATCATTGTCAATATCTAGCCCCTTGTTTTAACTTTGCATAGCTTATGGATATAAATATAACATATATAAATGTGACAGAATTGCTTTTAATGTTTTACTAGCTGCAGAGTTACTCCCTTGGTTTGGTGAAGGCGGGATGTTTTCTCATTAAAATCGACCAGGAAAAGTCAGCAAGGACGACACCAGATTACTGAGTGAGTTTATACATCAGTGACCCAGTTGAAATGCAACTTTAGCATCTGTCTGTTCACTATGACAGACAGACACTGAACTAAAAATGTCATTTATTTCATCTGAGTACAGTGACAAACGACACGTGTGAGATTAGTCCTAATACACCTTTTTCACAGCAGCCATGCTAACGTGGGATAGTAGGGTCAACAGCAGGTGTGTCCAATGATACTAATTAAGGTTCAGTTCCATTTAGTGCAGCAGAGACTCTCCACTGAGCCAGCGTGCAGCACCCTGACTCTGTTTGACCTGAATGGAACGGGACCTTAATTAGCATCATTGGAAACACCTGTGTTTACCTGCTATTTCACGTCAAAATGGCTGCTGTGGAAAAGCTCTAATGATTATAATTTCTTTAAAAAGAGGTCACATAGGAATAGTTTGTGCTAAGCTCTGACAGTGTATGACTCAATTCTTTCGTATGAGGGAACATGTTACCCAACAGACAACAACGAAGGTCTGCCGTTCAGAGGAATAATATATATCAGGCATTGGATACTAGGGTTGCACATCTATCCGTGATAAACGATTCGATACGCATCTCGATACACAGGTTACGACATGATTCAAAAACGATATACTTTTATTACAGACCGATTCGATACAGTGTAAGAACGATACGATTTAATTTGATACTGCGGTTAATATTTGTTGTAGATATTTTATAAAATAAAAAAAGCCAGTTCTATGAAGCTGTTCTTGAAGTTGCATGCAGGATCGACCAAATATGCCATGCTCACTCAACGCGCTGCGAACGGGCCCGGTGGATTTTCCCAAAAGTGTGTGAAGCCGCCAAACCGATCCATGACTCTACCACCGATTCATCTAGGAATTCATTCGTATCGATTGAGGAGGCTGCTACCGACGCAGCCATATCTCTCACTTGTTAAACTGAATATCCGGTCGCATCAGTTTATTGGATACACAGACAATACTTGTTAGTATAGCTGCGGCGATTAATCGATTAATTGACCATTTGTCAACTTTTAGGTTAATTGCCAGCTGTCTTCATAATCAATTAATCATTATGTGGATTTTGTGGCTCAAACAACTCAATAAATTAATCAAAAATGAAAACAATTGTTCGTTGCAGCCCTGCTGGTTAGTATGATGGATTCATTGTTAGTTTTGGGTTATATCAGGCCAATCTATGAACTGAAATCTATAAGGCTTTATAAGGCTAATCTTCACTTTCATATGTCGAGTAAGACTGGGGGCCAAACGATGGAAGAGGACCAATGATCTTTGCCAGATGTGTGTATGACTGAATGTGAGTGTGTCTGTATTTTATATCAAAGCAAAGCACACTATCAAAACACACACACGCGCAGATGAAAGAAAAGCCATGTTTCCAAGGTTTTAAAGCTTTGCGGATCATGCATTTATCTTCTCTAAAACACACTTTATCTCTCATGCATTCACATGTAAACACACAAACCAGGCCAGTATAAATAGATGGCTCAGTGATTCGTATCTTCACAGACAAATTTAGTTTCATCCTCAAAATGTGATTTTGCCAACTTTTTTTTCTCTTGTAGTCTATTTTTGATTATTTCATTATTTAGAGTGTAGCTTAGCTTCGGTGCTCCCTAGACATCTCAACATTTCTACCTGACGGCGACAGGAGCTGTCAGGTGTTGTTCAAAAGAAAATGTGAGCATTAGGCTTCAACATGACACTGTTGGGGTTGTCTCTGTGTTTGCACTCTATGACGAACTCCTTACTTTATTTCACTGTGGAAGTTGGTATGAAATGAGAATATTTTCTTGATATTGGCTAAATGGCATGTAGTGGTAACTATAGCGACATGTACTATAATCAATCATCTCCCCTTTGGATTACATTTTTTATGTAGAAATCCTTACAATGTGATGACAAGTGTATGTATTTATAGCATGTATTTATGTATTTATGTGGACATCTCCCTACAGTATCCACTTAGCTACACAGCATCACAGTAAATACAACATAGCAAGCGGTCTGGACATGGTCTAGACATAAAAAGTTAATAACATGCCTACCCTGTCTGAGTTTCCAGCTGAGGTAGATGATCAGTTGCACTAGTAGGACACAGACAGACAGGAACAGCAGCGAGCCGAACAGCAAGAGAGGAAGAAAGCTGTCTGTCTCTCCGTCTGTCTGTGTGAATGTCTGTCGAAGGAGCAGAGCCATATCAGCCATGGGGCCGGTCAGCACCGTCATGCTGCTCCTGCATGGGAGAAAGTAAATGGAAATGTTGGGATTAACGGGATAACATGATACCAAAGATACGATCACATAAATCTTTAGTAAGCATTAATTTAGTGACGTGACGGTTAACTATGAAACAAGACTAAAACTGGGCTAAAGATGCTTGGTGAACTGCCATGTTTGGTACTGTAGTGTAGTAGTTGAGTATATATGGGCCTAGAACAGACAAACTAAACACTGGTTCTAGATATGGCCTTCTTTGTGGCCACCATAGTTTCTCCTACATGTTTGGAACGGGAGGTTGAAGTTTCAGTCTGCAAGTTCACTACTAGATGCTACTTAATCCTACGCACTGGTCCTTAAATAGCATGCAAATGACTGTAGATATAAATGGCTTATTCAAAGGAGATAAAAGCGTGTCAATTCAGATGATTATACACAATTAAAACATATTATATACATATTATATCCCATTTCTGCCACATTCTGTAAATAGCCCCTTATAATCTGACACACTGGACCTTAATAATAAGTTTCAGAAGGTGACACTTTTTTTAGTGCTGACATACATACATTCACACATACTGTATATCTTTTATAGTTGGTTTTTTTTTAAATGCGGTATAGCACATCATTAGCAGCAGCAGCTTAATGTTAATTTTCTTAATGTTTGAAAGGCAGCACTGGCCTGTGAGATTTTGCCTGTATGCAACTTTATATTTAAAGTCTGTTAACCTGCGCGCACACAGTGGTGCACAGAAAAACAGCCACAGGAGATATTATAATTCAAAAGATGTACTTACAGCTTTCAGGTTCCCCAAAAAGGCAGGCTTGACTGGAGGTAGTTGGAAATGACTTGCAGACGGCTGCCAAATATGATCAGTGGGCTAATACATACTTGCCCTGACAGATGTCCTTAATGACGTGAGGTTGTCTTCAGTTGTCAGGATTTGAGCGCAGGTCAAAGGTGACGTTTGAGCGATGGCAGCTACATCACATTTAAAGTTTGATTTTTTTAAAATTCAGACAGCGTGTGTCAGTGTCAGCGTGTCAGTCACACTATCAGGTTTCACTGCAGAGCTTAGTGAAATAATCCCAGAACACTTCCACAGGAACAAAAGACGGTCAAAGTTATGATTTTCTTCTTTGTGTTCTGTCTCTTTCTTTAGGTTTCCTTTTCTCCCCGTCTCTCTCTCTGTCTGTCTCTCACTGGTAGAAATATCTCCTCTGTTGTTGTTGACGATGTGAACTTTGTTCTGTTCCAACAGTTGAACCTTGTGATTGCTAAGAAGATTAGCTTTACTGGTCAGGCCTCTGCCTGTGTATGCAGGACGGTATGGAGTGTGGTGTTGTCGGGGGATTTCTGCAGGTTTCAGTCAAAATATTAAAATATCAAGACGTGGAAGAAACAGGTTGGAGTTTTTTGTCCTGTCTGTGTGTGCGGTGGAGTAACATTTTGATCACTGAACCTTAGACCGTGCTCACTGTGTCATAAAACATTACACACTTACTTTGTTTCAGCTGCTCCCTCCCTCTCTGGAAATCAGGTTTCTAATGTCTTATCTCTCTCTGTCTTTCCTTCTGTCTGTTCCCTCTCTCTGTGTGTTTGTTTATCTCCACCAAACCAACACCTTTTTCATCAGTACTGATTACTTTAAAATGGAACTGACAGCATCAACCCTTGACTGTATTGTTACAATAAAATAAGGACAGACAAAAGTCTGTTTACAACTAAAGCTTAAATTCAAACTGCCCCCCGATGAAAGGACAGACATGATTTTATGGTGTGTTCACACAAAAAGCAAAGCAAATGATTGCCTTGCATTACTTCACCTCATCTGTTGTCCTTATACATATTTGCCATTCTGGCTTACTGCAGTGATATGAGCTGTTATTCATAGTATTCATACTCTGCCCACAACAAGCAAGTTTCAATCAATCAGGTTTTACTGTATATGCTAACTTGGTTCATATTTAAATATGGAATCAAATAACAGACATTTACCAGCACTTACCAGGTAGTCCAATGTCAAAAAGTAAGCAAGGACACTTGTATGACGCGAATACGTAAAATTCATATTTGTGTCTCTGCATGGACTTTTTATGTAATCGGCCTACGTGAAAAAAATGTGTTCGCTTTCTGTGTGATCACAGCATTTGTTTGATAAACACTTGACTGTCAAGGTGGATGACAATAATTTAAATACATGTAAACACTGGATGGCTTTAAAAATGGCTTTTACACATCCCTCTATAATAAACTTGCAATAACTGATTTTGATTCTGAGGGCAGTGGAAACACACAGCACTAACATACAACATATATCAGATTTTAAGTTGGCAAACTTGTTAGCAGTAGTTGCTTATTTACTCATCTAACAGCATCCATCTGGATGGTGAATGTCAGTCCAATATTGACTCTGTTTTCACCAGCTCTGTCTCCACCAGCTCCTAAGGGAAATATCTGATGTACCGTGTTTTAGAGCTTTTGCTGTTGGAAATGATACAATGAGAAATTCAGATTTTACATTTGTGTTTGAATAAATTAGTTTCTTGAACAAGTTTCTTGAAAGGCTAACCATGTTAAGATCCAAATGTATCTAAAAGCCTCTACTGGGTAAACGAAATGTTTTCACCTGCAGTTTTATTGGACCACATCTTAACAAGCTAACAAGCTCGCATTAAACCAAAAGTAGGTTGTGTTTGCTCCATGGGAACGTGTGTGTGTGTGTTCTCACTTGAAGCCCTGCCCTCGGTGTAGTTTGGCAGTATCTTTCTCAGATCTCAGCATCAGTACGCTCATCATGTGGAGGCTCATTTAAACACACTAGCACTCCAGTCTCATGGGAGAGAAAGCAGGCTTAAGGTGATAAAATCAAGCGTAATTTGGCTCCAGCCCGTGAGAAGTGTCGACTAATTGAGTGATGCTGTCATCACCATCAATAGAATTGATTCGCTTTGTCGTTACTCTGATTGATCAGGAGATAAGGGGTTTATTTTTGGTGAAGAAATGTGCATGTGCTTCTGTCTTTCTGTGTGTTTATGGTCGTGAGTGCTTGTTTTATGATTGACAGGGGCACGCTGGAGCTATTTCTGGAGGATACACACACTGCATTGTCAGTGCGTGGTACATAGAAGGTGCATGCATGTGTGTTTGTAAATGTAGACATTGTGCTTCATGTTCAAAGAAATAATTAGCTGGGGATCATTGGCTGTATTCTTGTGGTTGCATGTGTGCCCGCTTTTTTATTGATCAGTTTGTGGAGGCTTGTGTGAGAGAGACAGAGACATCTTTGAAGTTTGATCGCATCATTTTGTGGTGTTTTACTAATTAAATCAACAGAACGAGAACATAAAATAGAGAAACAGAATGTTAAAACATGCAGAAGAGATTTATTTATTATACATGACTCATGAAACATTAACATGGCTGTTGTGGAAAGAGGAGTGAAAGTGAAACTGTGTTTTAAAA
Organism: Larimichthys crocea; assembly: GCF_000972845.2. NCBI lineage: Eukaryota > Metazoa > Chordata > Actinopteri > Sciaenidae > Larimichthys > Larimichthys crocea. The sequence goes on from NC_040021.1 coordinate 13,647,866, forward strand.
TCTCTTGGAAAATTTCCTCTGAGCAGCCATAACTGCCTAAATGTGCATCTTCCAGCTCAGGATGTACAAAAAAACTGAGAAAAAGTTTAAAGGATGGTTTTTGGGTTCTTTGCAGCACCGGCGTTCCTGTCAGGCTAACAAGCCACTCCTTCAGTTTGCTCTCTCATTATCTCTTATTCTCTCTGTTGCTGCCAAAGCACTCGTTGATATTTGTCAGAATGTATACAGGCACAAAGTAGGACCACACTTGCATCAGTTATTTATTGCTAAACCTTTGCAGAACAAAATGAACCACCAGGATCAGTGAAGGATCAGTGATGGAGACGTGGGTGGTCTTTGGAGAAAGCTTCCTCGGGGTTAACCTCAACACTTTTCTCAGGTTTTCATCGCGTCACACTCTGTTGTCATCATGTCTTCTTCAGTTGCTCATGTTTTTGTTGCCAACGCACAGAATCAGAAATTCTCCCTCATCTTTCTGTTTGTCTGCTGGTATAGATGTGAGCACTTTGATAAGTGTAGTTGTCTGTATGTGTGTGTGTGTGTGTTTGTACGGTCTGATGTGTGGGTGGATGGTTGTTTGTATGTGTCGTCAGTACTGTGGGAACGGATCCTATGTTTCATTGATTCTACAGTGAGATGAAACCAAATCGACTCCCTCTGTCTCTTTCTCATGGTACCAAGGCCGTGTAATTGGTATGAAATATAAATAAAACGTAGTCCTGTCTAACAAGTGAAGAGAAATATCCTTGTTGCAAATACATATCTGACATAAAGTTAGATAATTCTGGGTTATGTGAGATGTTTATGCATTTCAAAGTGATTTTCTTTGTGATATGCAGCTTCCAAAACCACATTATTGCATTAACAGAGTGTGTCTGTTAATCCTGTTTAATGATGTGAAAAGTGTCACATTTGTATTGCCCACAAGACACTCTTCTCCTTTCAAAATCTCTTTTTTTCCGCATTGATCAATTCTCAGTATCTGTACCTGATGACAAGCCAATTTGGACTCTAAACGTTGTAACGTAATAAAGAGGAGGTTTTAAAGGGAGCAGATAACAGTGTTGCGAGTCCCTTGGGAGATAGAAATCACAGTTACAGTTTTTTGGACGCAGCACATGGACAAATGTGTTTTTCCACTTTCTTTAGAAATGTTACATTTTTCTTTTACAGACTCCAGGCGCCTGTAATTAGTATTTACTTGCAGAGGGCGTCAGTAAGCTGCAGGAAAATTATGGATTTCAGCTTTAAAGTGCAAATATGTTCCATGTTTAGCATCTTAAGTAATATTTTTAATGTCACTGGCTGATTGTCTCGGTAAACGGTGAAGTCATTTAGTACTCCAATTAAGAATCAAGCTTTTATTTATCAGGAGACAGGAAGACAGTTTGTGTTTGGAGATGTCAGATGTTTTTGTCAGCAGGCTGTCTGTCTTTCCATTTATTCAACTTTTGAGCTGGAACGAGTAGCTAATTATTCAATTAGTCAACCCGCAGGAAAGTAATCAACATTATTATTTTTATGTGTTGATCTGAATGAAATCAGCATCCATCCATCCTTTTATGTACCAAACGTGCAGTAGAAATTGTAATTACCCTCATACATATTTTACCTCGAATGACCTCTCTCCTACCCGTGTGTCTATTATTTTTATTCTGAGACTGAATTAATTAATTTACATGCAGTCATCCATTTTCTAAATTCACTTAGCCTAATTCATTTACAACTCTTTACTTAATATCATTTGTATTCATAAGCGGAGACTCTCCTGGGTTTTTGTCTATACCTGGCTTATGTCCTCCTCTGCAGCATATCCTAATTATTTAGTTGTGTGTGCCTCACATGTAATTTTGGATTTGTTCTTGAGCAGCTTAGGTTGGTGTTGTTGGTTTCACTGGGTAGGTGTATCTGTACGGTTACAGCATATAATACCTTCCTCTGTGGCAGTCCATTATTAAAAGATGAGGACAGGCACCCCTCACGCTAATTTATCTTGTAATTAGCACACACACAGTTGGCAGGAAGCTGTCAGATGTTCAGGCACAGCCAGGCCGCTCCTGGAGTGCTTTTATGCTCGGTAGAAAGCGTAAAAATGATGTTGGAGATGGAGTGATAGAGAGAGATGAAAAAGTGAAAAAGGGTTTCCAGGAACTCCACTTGCTGAGATGACAGGAACAGTTTCTTTTACAGCAGAACAGAGTGTTCAGATATTACTCCTCATCAACATTCATGTGAATTTGCTCTAACAAGCTGCAGTCAGGCTGTTACAGTGTGTGTGTGTTTTACATGCTGGGGGACGGTCCTGGAGCAGAGGATGATAATGATGATGATAGAAAGAGACTGGAAGTACTAATATGCTAATTGTTATTTTTATCATAAATGATGTCTTCTGTTGTTTTGTTTGCGTGCCTAGAGGTGTTTTGTGAGTGTGTGTTTGTGAATGTTTGCAGGCTTCAAGAAAAACAGATCCAACTTCCACACTCCTTCTCTCTTTCTTGTTTTCTTGCCAGTTGTCATAGCAACCTCTTGGCCTTTTTAGCATAAGTTACATCGGGGGTCGCCAATGATTCTCATTGCCATAGTTACCGGGGCTTTGTTAATGAGATTTGGTGCTTGCAGCATTATGTAAGACATGTGACATTTACCTACAATCAAAGACACTCTGCTTGAGTGTGCATTTGCTAAGATATCGATGGGCATTGATGCAAACACAAAGGAGAGCTGAGAGAAACAGGAAAGCACCAGCCTCAATCACTTAAAATATCCACCACATAGAGCTTCTGTAAAAGCAACTGGAATAGGGATTCATTTGTAGTTCAGTGTGGGATTTAACCTGTTAACTGTTGACCACTGGAAAATTTGATATTAAACATCGCAAGTAATTATTTGTACACATTATTGTATTTTCTCTTACATCGGAGGAAGCAGATTAATGCACAGATTTATGATGATACTGTGACGAGGTTTCGCCATACTGTCAATGAATTCATGTGTTTTGGGTCAATTTGATTAAATGTAAAATGGTTCAATTTTTGCCTGTAATTGTATTCATGTAATCTTCACTATAATAACAATATTAATACAAATTGTATTTGTATAGCACTTTTCTTAACAAGGTTACAAACAGCTTAACTTGGAAAGAAAAAAAGCAATGAAAACACAAATACAAACTGTCAAATGGAAAGAGTGGGAATAATGTAGCGGCCAATTAAATATTTATGAAAGCACTGCGATAAAGGAGAGTTTTAAGAAGGGATGTAAGCACCGTTATTGATGTAGGCTGTCTGATTTCAATAAGTAGAGTGTTCCACTGTCTGGGTCATGTCTCAGTGGTAACCCTCGGTTTGCTTTCAGTGCTTTATGCCAGAAAGCTGCTGTTCATGTGCCGTGTGAAACCAAAAATCAACTTTGTTGAACTTTATTTTAATCCAAAGCACGATCTTCTACCAAACCAAACCAAGTTGTTTGCTGCCTAAAACTAAAAAGTTAACAGTAGAGCTGCATCCACTGCGAAGAAACATTGGGAGTCAATCAATCTTCTGAATAATTTGAAGTAAAGCCATTTAAAGCTTTAAAAAATGATCAATACAATTTCAAAATCAGCAGCATCTGAAAGGCAGCAGCGATCTGGACCAGTCTGTGCCCACACTCATCAATCACTGTTCTTGTTTTCTCCATGTGGTTACCACCAAACTGTGCTTATGTTGTTGAGGACGTGTACATGTGTTACTCATGCGTCATGTTACATGTATAGAGTCTACATGTGTATCTTTGGAAAGGTACTGCAACTATAAAATGTGTTTGTATTGGGTCTTCTTTTACTGTTGTCAGAATGAAAGAAAGTATTTTTATTTCAGTACTTAAACATGGTGATATGTATCCTATACTCTGATATATGTGGTTATTGTTGTGTCATTTTGCCAGTGCTGTTGCAACTCCTCCTGGTTGCTGTTAAGGCCACGTAAGTTACTCAATAACATTGCTTACTTCTTTCACTTGTGAGAAGTGTCAGCTTTTTACATCATTAAGCAATCTGGAGACAGTCGATCCTTCTTTGATCTCCTCGTGTTGAGCCTCTCTCATCCTGAACTTGTTAAATTTCCAACAGCAAAAGTTTTAAGTGCTGCAAAGACAAAGTATTTTTTATTTCTTTAGTATCTTTTAACTGTTTCTGTCTTTCTTGAAGTCTTGCACTTTTCACACTACACTGAATGCACAGTTTGCTCTTGTCCAGGCTATTTCTGCCCGGTGTCTGTAGAGCATAAATAAGGAAAGAGCAGGGGGCGAGAAGAGCAAATTTTAGGATTGAAAAGAGCAAAATGCACAAGAACACTAAGCAGAGTGACAGGAAGCAGAACATCGGTACATGCTGTTCATTACTGCTCTGTTGCTCTTTCTCTCTCTGACAGACATCTATGTCCCGGTGCTTGAAGGTGAAGCTGGCATGAAGGAGAGGAACAAAAGACATTGAGATAGTGACAAATTAAATTTAATGTTAATTAGCCTGCAGTTGGTGAGATAAGACATTGACAGGTCCGAGGGTGAAAAGAAGAATGCACAAGAAATGAATGATTGGGAAAGTCATCTCTTATATATCAGTCTGTCCATGATTGATTTATTGGTGATGTCAAAGAGGAATGAGAGAGTGTGTTCAGAGAGATTAGAGCTACTGAGAGGCTAATAGTGAGACAAAAAACGAGAAAGGATGGTGGGTGGAAGTGTGAGACCGAGAGAGAGGAAAAAGTGAGGAAAGTGAAGAAAGAGAGAATGGAAAATAGGCAGAAAAATATTTGGCATTTTACCTCCTGTTAATTAAATCTATCACATTGTCAGTCAGGGAGAGAGGGATTGACAGGGACATGGGGAGGAGAGAAGAGAAGAGGCAGAAACAGTTAGGAATAATTAATCCGCTAATTAAGCTGTTGTTCAAAGAGACATGGATTGACGGGAGGACACAGATGAGAAATAGGGAAAGAGAAGACCAGACGGCGAGAGAGGACGAGGAGAATGAGTGGTAGAGAGACCTGGTGGGTGGAGAGAGAGAGAGAAAGAGAGAGAGAGAGAGAGAGAGAGAGAGATGTGTGATGAAAGAGACCTGAGGGAATGAGACATGGGGGAGGAGGGGTGAGGAGAGAGAAAGCAGTTGGAAGTCAGGAAAGTAGACTGGAGGGGAGGAAACGAGGGAGAGAGTGTACTTGCATATTTCATTTCAGTGAAGCCCATTTATATTGAATTAAAGCTCAGAGAGGGGGAAGACAAGGTGAGGAACAAAGGTGAGGACAGAATAATGAAGCAGAGAGGGGAAGCGAAAGGCAGAGAGAGAGAGAGATGCTCGGCAGCAGCTTATTCTGTTGCTATGGTGACATTTTAGCATCAGGGCTGACAGCGTTGTTACATAAGAGTGGCCAGTTTATTATGTTTACACACAGAGACATGCACACAGCGAGGGTCCTCATCAGTCAGTGGCTGCTGTGTGTGTGTGTGTGTATGTAACTGTGGAGGCATTTAAACACACCGCACACACAAATGCGATAAAGGTAAAATTTCGTAACGCAGGTTTCCTCCTTTAATTTCCACTTCCTAGACAAAGATCTGCTGCTGTAATCCCTGTGATTAATTGCATGCAGTCACAGTGGAGATAAACAGTGATGATATTCCAGCTGGTAATGTGAAATATTTGAAGTACACAATATTACTCTGAGCAGGGATATAGATGAGCCGCTGTCTTAAATGGATCAACATGGGCTGATATGAGAAACAACAATGTGATTAAAGATGACTGTTTGTCATGAGGCAGGACAGAAGGTATTCATCACATAAGTAGTGTCTAACCACTGTCTGACTTTTCTTCATTGTTAGCAGGTCCATTACTCATGTTGCTCCACAAAAGTCTCACAGTCTACATAATGTAATTATTAGCCAAACTGCCCATTTTCAGTTGATTTTAGTATCTACCACAATGACACTTGCTCTGTGGTTGAAAAGATGTATCTATTGTGCAAAATATGGATAAAATCTGCTCTCGTGCTATATGTCATTTTTTATCATGATATTAGTACATCAGATAGACAGACACTGGATAATCCAGTGGATTATGTACCTGACCTCATCACATTTATGCAACAATCCTGTAAATCCAACATTGTCAAGAGAAACAGTACATGTTGTTATTTTGTCCAATTCCACTGTTGATCCAGTGTCCTGAACTTCAAGTCCTCATAACAGCATGGCAGGGCTTTAAGTTTGTACACCCCTCCCCCCTCCTGTTGTAAACTTATATAATTAGACCTGAATAAATAAATGGTCTGTGTCTGTTCAACCAGCTAAATTATCTCCATCTACATAAGTCTGACTAGCCAGAAGCTATTCATTTTAACCTGAAATTGAAATTGGTTGATCGGTAGTTGCTATATCTAGAAGAAGAAAGACACAGATAATGACACATTTCACTTTGCTGATACTAATACATGTGAAAAGTACCATGGATTAAAGTTTTCTGACGCTATGGGGATTTCCGGCATTTAGAGTTCACAGGGGCATTTATGAGATTAGATCCAAGGAGGAAAAAAAATGTGTGTGGGTGATGTTTGTATTGGCAGATTGTCACTCTCAGATTGGCATGGGAATGTTTACATCTTACGTGTGTGTGTGTGAGTGACCCACACCAGAGCAAGAGCTAAACACGGAGCATCAGTGCTACTGTTTAGCTGGACTTTCAATGAAGGACATCTCTGATGTATCACTGTTCAGAAGCATCCTCTATTCAATGCAGTTTCTCCTGTAAAACACTATCAAGTATTTAAACATAATGGCTGCTTTAGAGAACATGGTCATGTGTGGAGTGGTGCTGAGATCTCATGTACTGTGTTATTGCAGCTCTCAAGTAACATACCCTGTAACATGTTTCACAAATTACAGATGGGGGATATGACTTGGCTATAGCTCTGAACAAATTTCAGTCAAAATATTTAATTTATTATTATTTTTATTTTTTTTGCTTTAATTCATGAAAGTACATTATCCGTACCGGATACTAGCTCAACCCTACTGAAAGGTTTCCTCTGTTTTTAGTTTGTAGCCTCACGAGTTGACTCGTGATACATAGACATACTCAAAGTCCAACTGAAACTGCATTATTTTGGATGAAAAGGGAAGAAATGTATACATCACATATTTTCATCAATGATTGCATCCCCAAGTTACTACTACTATCTAACTACTGTTAGGTATCTGTCTATGTAGATGGAGACCATATTTACTCACATAATGCAGTAACATCTGTTATGCCCCAGTCTAGGGGCCTAGAGCATAACAAGAAATAGGTGTCTCCATCTTCCCCGAGTCCCAAGTAGCCACTTACGCAAGTTTTATGTACAAACGAAAAAAAAAGGTTTATTTACAAAAGTCAAAATCTCAAACAAACTATAACTAAGGAATCAACTTCAGGGTGGACCCAGGCCAAAACAACAACCAAAACAAACTATCTTGAAAATAAATCACTTTCCTCAGAAAATCAAAATCACAATAAACTTACCCTCCTAAACTAACAAAAACAGCCAATTACAGGCCAGGACAGGAAAATTATTCCACCAGTCGCCTCCTGGGGATGGCACATCCTATTTGCATGCGAAATAGACAGGACAAGCACAGGGCACACAAAGAAACACACACAGACTATGACCACAGTCATAACACATCAGCGTTCTCCTTCTTATCTAACTTAAAAACATGAACACACGTCTTGTCCTGCACCTTAGCCTGTTCAATGAGCCACCAAACATTTACTGCAGAAAGGTTCACTGCTAATGTCAGTTTGCAGGCTGAGCTACAGCACATTAAACAGCACGTAGACCAGCTAATGTCACTTCGACCCAAATAGATACTGACCAAAGGTGAGTTCAGGTGAACTTTAAAATGCATAACTATAAGAAATTCAACAATGTTACACATCATCAGTATCTGGCTCACAGCTGAGGCTCAGAACAGAAAGGTGAGTCACCTTCGATGCTGTAGAGATGAGCCTGACAAACTGACAAAATGTCCACTCTGTCTGCTGTTCAGAGAATAAACTCTGCCTTCACACTACCTTCAGGCCAGACTTTGACATCTTTGCTCCTCTCGTGGTAAGGATCTAAGTAATGTGAAGTTAATTTTTCATCCATCCGTCAATTTAGTGTTCTGGTGTGAAAAGACATTAACAGCTTCACAGGGTCACTGGGGTGATCTTGTCAGGTTTTATTCAGTCAAACACTAGCACTTTGTTGAAGCACCTCACACCTGTGTCACCAGGTTTAAGGAGCAGTGGGAAAACACAGAGAGGAGGTGAAGAATTTTTACCTACAAGTTTAATGTCACTTACCCAAACGTTAATTTGTCTCTGAGAGGGAGGCTTTTAATTAAAGTCTTTCTATTATTTACTTTGAAATTTGAGTCTGCTGTGCATGGACATACACAGGCAGAGACTGATGGAGAACAGAGACGAGACAGAAGTAGTCAGACAAAGAGAGGCCCTGTGTGTGAGTGAGATTAAAAGGATGGACTAAAAGGTTATCTATTCCCCAGAATGATGCTCTTGTACTGAGTGTAGTCATTTAACCTCAGACAAAAGGAGGGGGACCGGGGAGGGCGTTAAGAGAGTTGGGACAGAGAGGAAGGGTTTGGTGGCGAGGCTGAGGAGGTTACAATGAAAGAGAGTAGAGATAAAGGGAGTGAGGAAGAGGAAGATGCAAAATAGGATTAGTTCCCGTCTGTCTCTTTTTAATCTTCCATTTTTTCCCCCCATCTTTTTTCTTCTTGTCCACTTTCTGAGCCCTCTCACTTTTTTCCCTTTCATCTCCCTCGCCTGCATGACACTTAATTTTGAAATTTCAGAGACAAGCACTATGCTTACCGCATATTATGGAAGCTGTAATGTGTAGTTAAAGCAACAAGACACTCTGCAGCCATGCAAGCAGCTCTTTGAGGATAAATTTATGCACAGTGGTGCTTGTAGCTAAATCAGCAGATCAGCATGCTAACTTGCTGACAATGCTAACATGGTATTGCTGAGAAGAAAATAACTGGGCCCATAGTCTGTTTCATTTTTAAATGACCTTCGTCCTTACAGCTTTGTGGACAGAGGAGTGCTCTGCTTTTTTTTTGCCCTCACTTACACCAGAACACATAGTCCAACCTCTGTTTTACAAGACATTTAAGAATGATATATTTATTATTATTTTCATACAGGCTGAAGAGTAACATGCTTATGACATACGATACCTTTTTAGTGACTTCGATCTGCGTAGATCCAGTTAGAACTGTCAGTTATTTGTCATATTGCATTTAAGGGAGCAAAAAGCACAAGTTAATGCTTTTCAAGTCTGAAAATAGTGCCCCCTTTTCTTTTACTGAATCAAGACAGCAAATTGTTAAATTCCCTATAGTGTGTAATTAGATTTGCTGGTATTTGGTCATAAACTAAAGTGTTGGACAAATTGTAATTGAACTGATAATAGATCACAAAACTCATCACACCTCATCCCCTGTGAATGTAGTAACAATCCATCCAATAGATATTGTGGCATCTCATTCGCTAGCTCAAATACCTAATAGTGCCGCTAGTGGTGTATAGGAACCATGGATGACTTTTGTGCCAGTTATGTACCAGTTCATATTGACATCTTGCCCTCACTTACAAGTTTAATGTCACATCCCCTTGGCAGCAGACCACTGAAGTCAGTAGGCTTCATCCTCTGGGGATCATGAATGTTTGAAGAGATGATTCAGAGCCATTCACCCAGCAGTTGTTGAGATACTCGAGATAATTTGAACAGATGAGTTCTGTAAAAATTCAGACTTCAGACGAAAAAACGTTTTTTTTGTACCAGGCTGTAAACGTGTTGTGAAGTTGGACGTTTTAACATGGGCGCTTATGGAGATTGACTCCACTGTACTGTAGCCAGCCTCAAGAGGCAATTTGAGGAAATGCAGTTTTTGGCACATCTGCATAGGTTTCACTTCACAGCCACGGAGGTTGCTGCTTAGGACCAACAGTCCCACCTTGTCATCCATAGAGCCAAAATAACAAAACACAAACAGCCTCCTAAATATCACCAAATGTAGACTCTGCCCAGAGAAAACCTAGGCCAGATGTGCAAATCTCTCTTTGTCAGAGAAAAGTGTTTTTTTTTTTTTTTTTTTTTTTTTTTTTACCAAACTTGATTTGTAGTTCTCTGGTTAAAATGTTGCTCATTAAATATCATGGAGCAGCATACATGCACAAGCCTTAAACAGATAAATAGATAGGCATGCCTGTTTAACCTTATTTTGATGTAAACCAGATGTGTTCTGTGTTTGGTTTGATACCGTGACATATTCTAACAGTAGTCTTTTACTGTAAAAAATATTAAAGTAAACATTTCTCTATGTGATCTGTGAAGTGCTGAAAAGAAGCCACCAAATAAAACTTTAGCTAAACGAGCACACACATTCTATCGAAGTTTTGTTTGTGGAAAGAGCACATGCATACTTTCTGTCTGTGTACGTCATCTTGTCTCTAGACTGTAAATCTTTTGCTTCTCTCATCTCTTTGGTATCTTTAAATCATCACAGAGCAGGCGGTTTTCCAAGCTGTTATTCTTTGCTGCTATTTTGGAGCAAGTGTGTGTGAAATGCAGCTTTGTGTAGTTTAACAGCAAACAGTCGCTTGTGTCTGGCCAGTGATGAAGGTATCCAGAGAAATAATTACTTTGAATGTAAGCCATCTCTCTCTCACACACACACACCTACACTGACAAATTTACAGTTGTCCTTCGATTTTTCGATTTTCGATTTTCTTTGAAATGAAAAAAATGTATCCCCTTCATTAAAGCAAGAGACCTGAGTGATCCTTTCAAGAATAACACGAGGATTAAACAGAGGATCACAGCATCTCTCATCCTCTGTTTATTACTAATTTAGGAGAGGCCTCACAGATGAGGGATTTTTAGGAAGGAAAGAGATAAAAGAGAGAGAGACCCCATGGGGAGGACATAAAGTGAGAGAAGTAGGGTAGCGAAAGAAGAAAGATTTTCTTTGAAGGTGAATATGTTGGAAAATGTTTTAGGTTGGGGAACAGGGTGCGGAGATGTGATGCACAGGGTGCACATGGGAGACAGAATAAAGATATAGGAGAAAATGCAAAGGATGAAGCGGATAACCACGATATTTTTGTTGTTTGCATGACTTGTTTAAGTAATAAATAATTTGCACAGGATATTATTTTGTACAGTGGGGTTACTAATTTGTGGGTTTTTCAGCCTAAATTTATTAAAGGTCCAAAAAGCACATGTTTTAATATTTTAATGTTGTAACTTACATAAACAGTTCTTAGTTCCTTAAGTTCCTTATCATTAACACAGCTATTACTACCATACTGTCTACTGCCACTGTTACTGATAGGCTTACTACAACTAACACTGCTTATAATTTTACTATTCCCTGATTGATTTGTTTGTTTTTCAGATATGATGCAGAAAACAAGAAAGGAATCTAATGAAGTCCCTTTATCCAGTTGCTAATTTCCTCTGTGGACATGCCTCACCAAACATTGTCTGCAATACATTTAGAGTTAGTTTAGTCATGTGTTATAAATTGTAATCAGGTCTGTTTGTTGTGCAGGATTTCAGATTACAGTTATGAAGACCACTACGGCTGTCTCTGATCCTCAGCCCTGAAAGAGGTGAATCATAAAACTATAATTATGAGTCACTGGTTGATAGCTCGCACTACAACACAATAATAGAAATCCAAATAAAAATGTAGAGTACAAAATCGACTTTTTCTAGTAGTATTATGGTGTCTGCTTACATTATTTATTAGCCATGCTGCTAGCATGGCTCTAGGGATGGAAATGGAAATGTGAGTCGCTCTACCACTTTGGTTCAGACTTAAAAACTGTTTGATGGATTGTTATGAAAGTTTGTCCGGACATCATCATGGCTGTAGCCTTGTTACTAATGTTCATAGGAACCTTAACATTTGGTGAATATGAATAGATTTTGCAATATTTACATTTTTTGTTTAGCCAAATTTGGAATCTGACTAGTTCCAGTTAGCTGAATAATTACAGTAAGGGATAGTTCAGGTATAAGTAGGGTTGTCAGTGTATTACTTACAGTTGACAGCGATCAGTGCAAAGGTCAATGGTGAGGTCAGGAAGGAAGAAAGTGTTCAGGAGCCTCTGATGTCTTATGCTGTATTATTTATTGACGCTTGGCCAAGGAGAATTAGAGACACTCTCAAAGTTCATCAGAAGTGGATAGATTTTAAACCCCAAGATAGCACCACAAATACTATATGCCCAGAATTAGTCAAAGAAATGTTTTTACTCATGGAGGTGTTTTTGTCAGCATATTCTAGTCTGGAGACACAGATGTCTGTTTATGCAGATTGGAACGTCAACAGCAAGATATCTATTATGTCTAGGAATGCAGCAATAGGTCTCTTCGACCCTGGCCACCACAGTGTTGAGATAGATTGGCACCCACTGTTCTCAACCAAAACCAAACAATTAGTACTGCCGAGGACCTCAAGGCCCACACGTGACCTCATGTTACCTAAGGATAGAAAATTCCATAACAGTACCAAATCTCAATCTCAATACCAAAAACATGTTGCAACTTCATAAAGAGGCATGGCCTCAGTTCACCCTCTATGTGACATTTGTGGCAATGACCATTGCCATTTACCTGAACTACCTCCCGTTGTTTTTGTTTGTTACGACAGCTAAAGACAGGAAAACAGAGATAGAAAAGGATGGCAAGCAGGCCCACCGGCTGCTAACAAACTGGGCTGCTATGGTAAGGAGCCATGAGGTACGCACTCATCATCGTATATTTTTAATAGTGAGATTATTACAAACCTTTCAGCTATGTGTATGTGTAAGTAGCATCTACACTAACCTCTTTACCAGACGCCTTTTTTTCTCTCTCGAGCAAACAGTACTGCCACCATTTATTTTCAGTACGTTTACTGTCTCTGTAGAAGAAACCAAAAGCACAAAACATACACTCCAGATGTACTGATGCTCCATTGTATTAACAGCATTTCTAATTCATGATCAAATGACATTGAATTAGAGCATGATATATGTGCCAGGAATGCAGTTTATTCAAAATGTACAATTTGGTCCATCATTTTTAGTCTTGTTGAGTTGCTTTTTGAACAAAAGACAAAAGTGAGCTCTGTGGAAAAACTCCTCTTTTAACAATGCCATTAAAAACATCAGGTGCTTCCTGCCTTCCCCAGCGTGGACCAAAAAGCTTTTAAAAATCCACAGAGAGACCGTCAGTAGCGTTTCGATTTTCCATACTCGAGAATACCATTTGTAATTCCTGAAGAGAAAGTGAGCATTCTGGTCCAGCATGATGTGTCGATCATGTTGATAGTAATACCTCGTCCAAGTTGGTGAGAAATTCTTGTGACACAAGTTGGTCCCACTCACTACTACTACGTCAAATTAACACCTCTCCTCCTGATTTTAAAAGAATATGTCAGCAGCTGTATGGATGCAGCATGCAAGCTGACTCTGACCGTTCTCTTTCTCTAAATTAAAGAAGAAAAATGGAAGGAGCATCCATTTTTAGTACGTCCTGAAGTCATTGTGTTCTGATCCTGCCAGTGCATTTCTTTTGTCTTTGAGTGCCTGAATATGGCTTCAATCCCCCTTGTAGTTTTCACATACTCAGTCTCTTCATATGTATTTGATCTTTTAATATCTGTCTCAGTGCTGCATAATTATTTTTAGTATGTGCACAGGAATACTGTCTCGTACAACCTCGCTTTGAACGGCACACATCAACCAGCTTATGTGTCTCACTAATGCGCTTAAGGAGTTTTCAAGGCTGTGCATGTGGTACAAGATGTTTCCCGTCTAAACTGTCAACATCACAATTATAATCACCTCAAGACTAAAAAAAAAACAGGAACAGCTATGGTTGATCTCTTATATTTTGCACTGCGTTCTTTAATGACTCTTTAGGAAGTTGGTAAAAAGTTCTGCGTTTCCTCCACTAATTGAACTCAAAATAACATTTCCCTCCCACTCCCTCTGCCACTCAACTTTATTATCAACACTACTGTGAGTCTACTGAGCAAAAGCAATGTCAGCACATTTGGTTTTAGGAGTCGTACAGTGAGCAAAACTACACATGGTGTAGGGAAAGCTAATAACACAAACTGTAACCAAATTGAATCGTTAAACGCTTCATTTGCTTCTTTTTTTGGAGCTTTTTTTTTTTAATGATTTTCCTGCGTCATCAATGCCTCTCCCTCTCATCAAGCACTGTGCTGTTTCAGGGAACATCAAGGGAACAGTTGATCCACATCCACATCTGTTTTGCCTTTTATTGTTTCTAGAAATATACCATTCTTCATTCTTTACCCATCTGGAGTAGATCAATCCTATGATTCTCGTTCACTATCTCAAGTAAAGTTTCCTTTTTTTGGTCTGTTTTTTAAACATGTTTCCCTTTGTGGAGGCCTTGTTTGATTTTATTTTTGTAGGTACTACAAAAATCACTTGCTCGCTACTGGCTAAATAATCAATTTGTGCCTCTTGTGTATCTACTTTGAATGACTGAGATCTATAACGGCAGCAGTGGCTTCTGATCATCTGTTGACCTCTGCCCTGTCCTCCTGATCTCTTTCAACAGTCAGCAGTCCCTTGACACTGCCTTCACACTTTCACCAACCTCAACAACCTCCACCACCACAAAACGATGTTCCTCTAACAAAAGATAACAAAGAAGAAGGTCCACAACAACAGCAGGTGAGTTTTATAACACCTTACTCACTGTGGCTCAAACAACCAGGCCAGCGTTGGTTGCTGCCAGACACTATGACCTGTTTGCACCCCCAAACAGTGCTTCAACTACAGACCTACAGAGAGATCCGTCGTTTTCTGACAAACTCTCTGCCACCACCTGCTAGCAAACACTCGCACATGAGAAAGCGAGAGAGAGAGAGAACACAAGTGGGCTTAATATTATTCATAACATCTGTCCTGTTATCACAGCTATCTGCTGTAAAAAAAAAAAAGTGTTGTCACAACAGGAGTCCTAATCATTAACACCATTAGTAACATCTGTGTTGGGCTTATCCTATAGAGCGCTTGTTTAAGTCATGAAATATGATTTCTCCACTTTGATCCAAATAATATAGACATTACGATGTCGTGCTGTGCTCCTGCTAAAGCTCCTAGCATATTACTGTTACAGAGAGTAAATTACTACATCCCGTTTCCACACCTCTAACCAGAATGAAATATTACCATCCTTTTTATTGCCTTGTATCTTTATTGCCTAAACTTGCTCCTGAAAGCGTGTTTCATCATTGTGGTTAATAATATCAGTGTCCTGCAGAAACCTCATTCTGTATGTACAAAGGGCTTTCACTAGTCTCTAGTTTGATTTTATTGAGCAGTATTTTGCTCATGGGTGCAAGTTTTGTCAGAGTTGTCCATCATTATCACGGAGCTTGTTGGCTCAATTTCTTGTTATTGCTTTTCACTGAAGAGGCAGCAGATAATGGGAAGGAAGCAACAGTCGCAGAAAGCTTATATATTCATCTTTATTTATGTATTTATTTATTTTTATTTTCAATAAAACTTTTTTACATAATTTCATGTAAAGTTTTCCATCCGTTGTTCTAACAATGTGTACAACATTTCATGTTTCTCCATGTGAGGGGTCCAAAGCCTCAGTGCAAGAGTACGGACTGTTCTGTGCTGAAGGCAAAGGTCAATGGTGAGGTCAGGAAGGAATAAAGTGTTCAGGAGCCTCTGATGTCTTATGCTGTAATATTTATTGAAGCTTGGCAAAGGAGGATTAGAGACATTCTCATAGTACATCAGAAGTGCCTGAGTCGGTCTCCCATTCTGCCCAACTCATGCTGGTGGTCAGACTTCAAACCCCAAGATAAGACCACAAATACTGTTTTTACCCATGTTAGCATTACCGTCAGCACATCCCAGACTGGAGTCACTGTTGTCTGTTTATTGTTAATGAAACGTCAACGGCAAGCTATCTATTATGTCTAGGAAGGCAACATTCAGTTTCTTCAACCCTGGTCACCACAACGTTGAGATAGGCCAGCACCTGCTGTGCTCAAACAAAGCCAAACAATTAGTACTGCTGAGGACCTCAAGGCCCACACGTGACCCTGCGTAACCTAAGGATAGAAAATTCCTTAACGCCAACACAACATACTCATTGATTTCTGCTCCTCGTGCATAAAAACTGATTGTGATGAAATGTATTTGAACATGTACATGTTATTGAATAGTTCATAGTTGAGGCTGGAGTGTCAGCTTGGAGAAGTCAGCAGAGGGTTGGACATTGTGCTTGTACAGTTTGTTGTTCACCTGAAGCGGCTGAGCCAACAGGACACCAACTCTGTTAGCTGTCAAAATCAAAGTCTTTATCCTGCTGCGTGTATATGTCAGTTTCTCTCTCTCTCTCTCTCTCTCTCTCTCTCTCTCTCTCTCTCTCTCTCTTTCTCTCTCTCTCTCACAGCTTTGTAGGCTGCTCTGTATATTATTCATAACTCTGAGACTTTAGATCAAATATGCATTATTTCACCAGTGGAAATGGAAGTGTGTGTGTGTGTCAGACAAAGGGATGCAGACAGAGAGAGCATACAAAAGAGAAACAGAAAAGGGACAGTGCTAGAGTTAGTGTGTTTTAAGTATATAAATCTTACCATGCCATAGTATCGTAATACTGCATGTGCCTTCTGTTTACGTCTTTGTAGTTTACAATACCTCAAAGTTATTTGGTGCATGACAAAATGAGTAAACTAATGTGAGATGCATTTTCATTAGTCATTCACCCAAGATAGATGAGATGAGCCCTAACAAGCTGGTGCACACTGATGAAGACTCTTCAGTTGCTGAGTGAATATCCAAGTGTGGTAAATATATTCCACCACATGGATATATTAACAATTTATCAACTGAAAAACATACCAGCTTTAAGCAAAAGATAGTTATAAATAGGTTAAGATCTGAGTTAGGGTAAACTGAATGTCTTGGTATGTTCAAAACGAAGTGGTTCATCTGACTGTATGGGCAAAAGTGTGGCCACACCAAAGCCTGCTGTCTTAAAGGGTGGCAGTGATTTTCACTCATTCATAGTGACTTATTTGTTTGAAGACTGACAGAAGAGCGCTTGAGAGTAAAGTTCAGTTCACCTTAGAAAACCTGGCCTTTCTCTGGGTGCTTGTATGACTTGTTTGGACGATCTACAGTACAACAAGAGATAAAACAAGAAACAAATTTATTTCTCAGCAGTGTTTTATGTTCCACATCTGTTCCTGCTTTCTTGCACATCTGATGTAGATTCAAGTCCAAAACCATTTTTTATTGTGTTTAGTTATCATGATTACATTCCAGCGTAAACACTTGCAATGAACATTGTTTTACCATCAGATAATGTTGCAGCTGTGGAAACTAATGCTTCTCAATGAGTACTGAGCAAACATGCATATGCTCTGTCTGTATGTGAGAGAGGCATGTCACAGAAAACTAAGTACAGCTTTCGACTTATAGGACATTTCTGTTCACACTCGGGCAGTCAAGGTTATGATAATGTGTGTGTGTGTGTGTGTGTGTGTGTGTGTGTGTGTGTGTGTTGACTAATTGAGACAATTTCAGTCCTGTCTCATCCTCCATCGCTCTCTGTCTTTTTCTGTCAGTGCAAAAACAAACTTGGCTTCAGCTTTACATCCATGCTAAATCATATCACATAGTCATTATAGTCGCACTTTCACAAGTTATGTTGAGCCTCCCTTAGCCCTGAGTCATTGTTGGTCATTTGCTTGCTATGCTGGTGTAAAATTCTTAGGCAAGTCGAGTCTAAGGAGCAGCATGGAGTCTCTCCTGAGGCTTTTAGATTGGTCCTGTTCAAATACATATAATGGCCCTTCTCAGAGCTGGAGCACAAAATATGATCTGGATACAGAATGACAAAATCAGATGTTGTGTGGTTTCTTCCTACTTAAATCCAGGCTACACTACAACACTACAGATGTTTTCTGTAGAATGGAAACTAATTCACTGGTAAATTGTTTGGCAATTTGCAAAACACAGTTTGTCATCATGATCTGAGATACTTAACAAAAGCTTTCAAGTAGACATTAAAGGCAAAGCAAACCAGCTTGTCCTCGGTCATGGATTGAAAATATGGTTCAGGTTCTGCAGATTGTTGCCATCTAACTGCTAACAGCCCTGAAGTCATGTCATGACTGTCATGTTCCTTCATCTGGTCAGCAGCAGTCTTTAGGTACGTTGTTTAGTTCACTACTATGTGTCAGGAAGATTCCATACCATGGCACCATCTCTACCAGCTTGCACCAAGTCATGGTGGAGTCATGGATTCAGGTTATTTACGCCAATTTCTCAACCCACTATCAGCATGTTAGAACAGAAACCAGGATTTATCAGGCAGCATGGACCTTCAGTCATCTGATTCTGATGATCACGATGATCACGTGTTTGTTGTTGTCTCATCTTATTCTTAGCTGTCGGGCTTCGTCTTCTGCTGTCCATCTGCTTCAACATGCAAAGAGTTGTTTGTTCTGAGGCGCTCTGCTCCACGTCAATATTTCTACTGAGAGATGTTTGCAGACTTGTTCTCCACCTGTTGGATGGGATAAATCTTGCCTTCCTCCTCTGATCTCCTTCATTATGAAAGCATTTAGCCCTCATGATGACAACTAACTGGATAATTTCAGGCTCTGTTCATGGTTGTTTGTTTGATTAGTTTAAAAATGATCTGAATCATACTGTGTGCTATGACCGTCACAGTCACCTTCACCTCCCAACCAGATGAACATCTATTGTGTGCTCTCCCTACCACCATTGTCAAAGAATATCTCGTGGAAGAATGGTGCGTTATCCCTCCGGCAGAGTTTCAAAGACTTGAACAATCTGTACCAGGGAGCCTTGATGCTGCTCTGGCAGCATTTTTCATTTCATTTGTCGCCCATCTGTATAAATCACACATGGAACCCAGTAACAGACTGAAGACACTAAATGCACGGCCTGTATATCATTTATGAAAAACCTGGTCACAAAAATTGTTTAAAGAAGGCAGAGCTCATTTAGCCATGTCATGTACTAGTATGCAGCATTGAGTATCGAGCAATATTTGAATCGGACTCTAATTACAGGTGCTGGGTCGTTGGTGGGTAATTGTCAATCAAACTCACCCACACTCTCCTGATGATGCAGATCGCCTGTTTATTTACTCATTAAGCAGAAATGAAGCAACATAACATAGATTTAAGTCATGCTTCTGTCCAGCAGGGATGCTCCAGATGACTAATTTTGCCTCTGTTATACTAAAGTGTAATTTTAGACTATTCTAAAAGTAAGACTGCAGAAACACAAACTGCAAACATACTTCACTCGGTATATCCTTTTCCACACATTCAGAGAGAGAGAGAGAGAGATCACTCTCATGCCTGTTTGATTGCTGTGGGATAACTTCATACATGATGCCTTTTGAAATTTTTATTATCAATTTTTTTTGACTGCTTTTGGATTAAGTTTGAGTTGTAAGGTGACATAATGTTTCTACAGTGGGACAAAAATGAAATCTCAGCATGGGCATCAGTGCACGGAGGGGCTGTCAACTGCTGCTGCTGCACCATGGAGCAGGTGGCTACATGAATATGCAACAGTTAACTGGCGGGTACATTTATCTAATATTATAATTAGTTTAACTGACTAGTATTTCTTGTGTCAACTTGCAAGGGTAGCAATGTTTAATGAGTATTTGCAAGTCGTATTTACTCTCCAGTTTTGATCTTCGCCAACTGTTAAATGCTCCACTATGTTCACCAGCTAGTCGCTAGCTTTGTCCATCTTCTGTTTGTGGGTAGCCAGGGAGCATACAGTGGCATTTTAGAGCTTTTGTTGTGAGACTGACCGAAAAGAGTGAAGTTACTTTTCAACCAAAACAATAGTGCCCGAAGAGACTAAAAGCACTGTTGAGCAGAGGGGCTGCAGCATTTGGTGATGAATCTGTCTGTGTTTGTCACAACAAGCTACTCCTACCACATTAGATACAGTTATTTGATTTATTTTACAATATTGCTTAGAGCAGCTCTACAGCTATAACTGCCAATTTGCGACCAACTGGTCCTTTTACTTTAATCACATGAAAGAGCACTTTGTAAAATATGTGTGTGTGTTTTTGTATCTCCTATTGCCAATACAGCTCTTTAAGAAGATAGATGACCGATGAGCCCAATTAAGCTGGTCAAAGTAAGAATTGGTAAGGGACACGGGGACGGAAAAGAGAGAATCATCTGGTGAGGCAGAAGAAACACAGAGAGACAAAATGATGAAGGGAAGACAAGATGAGAGGACAAACAGCATGAGAGCTAGATACAGAGAGAGAGAGAGAGGGGGACAGCAATTAAAGAGAGCGAGAGATGGCAAAAGAAGAACACGGAAGAAGAAGAAGAAGGCGGGGGGCTTAGTGCCCTGAGGTCGTTCCTTTCAGCGGCACTAATTTAATTGGCTCGTTAAGAGAGATGTGGGATGCTTCCTCTTCATTGGTTGAGTAGGCAGATGATGCCTGCAGAGACAGGAAATACAGGAGGGGGCGTTTAAACTTTTAACACACACACAGGGAGCCACACAGCTGGACGTACACACACACACTATAATGGAGATACAGTATATTTGCTCACAGTTGCACACATTCAAATTCATATGCACATGTTGATGTGTGTTTGTGAATTAGTCCGCACATCCATTAGGACACAAACAGACACAGATCAGCTCATTCACGCATGTACTGTAGTTTATTAATGAGGACAGAGACCAAACATCATCCTGCAGCAACTATCAGCTGTGAGTGCCTGTTTGTGTGTGTGTGTGCTGCACGCCACAGTGTACAGTACGTAATGTACAGAGTGTGTGTGTGTGTGTGGTAAAGAAATGCAGACATAAAGGTGTGTGTGTCTTGTGAAAAAGCTTTTAGTTTGCTGACTCTTAAGAGTCGGATACGTCCCACTTGGAGACCGTCAACACGCACATAAAACAGCACTGCTAGTTGTGTGACCTCTCTGTCAATCTACCCACGCTCACTCACTCTCTGCACACGGAGGGATTCGTCCACAAACCTCCAGAATGCCTTAATTTCCCATGAGTCTCTCTGTCTGTCTCTCTGATCTGCCTGTCCTCCAGTTTTCATCGCCTGTAAACACTTTAACATTTAATCCAATTAAATGTCTTGCTATTTCACTTTTTACTAATTTAATACTTGTTCTTATTACGATCTTAGTACGATCCTATAAAGTCTTCAGTTGAACTGATTCAGTTTCTGCCACCAGTTTTATTTGAAATGAAATGATGTTGTAATATCGTGTTAAACATCATCTGATTATGTTTGAGTTGTGACTTTTGCCAAAATGGCAGGAAAAATCTGATTAAAAGAGTTTTTGGCCAGGCCAAGAATTATTCACAGTACAACACGACTGTAAAATGTAAACAATATAACCTTTGTTGTCATAGCCCGTTTTCTTCCCCTATAATAATAATAATAATAATAATAATAATGAACATGATTGTGGACAGATGCAGAGGGAGAGAAGAGCTCAGTGCAACATGACTAAGGGATGGTTGAGGACTCACCTGACCTAGCCCTTACTATAAACTCTATCAAGGAGGATCATCTTAAGATGATTCTGAAATGTAAAGAGGATGTCTGCCTCACAAACCCAAACTGGGAGCTGGCTCCACAAGAGCGAAGCTTCATAGCTTGATATAGTTTAGTGTTTCAAATTGTGCTGAAATCAATATATCCTGTGGTTGGTTTGTTTGCTGTCAAACAGCAGACAAAGGAAGCGGACCACCTTTTTCAAGCAGTCTCAGTCTGGTTGTTTGGTCTGCACCAAGGTTTGATTGACAGCTTTCACACCCAAGCAAATGCACCTGGGCTCATTTTAAAAGAGCCAAACAGGTTAGGTGTGAAAGCACCTTTAAAGGCCAAAGACATAAGCGTTTATCAGACAAGGAGCTTGACAAATCCTAGAAACGAAACATTGTGTAGTAGAAATATCCACACACAAATCTCTTGTTCATAGCAGTAGTAAATGTTGTCTTTAACATGATTCAGTAATATTGATGATATCATTTTCCAGAGCAGAGATACAGCAGCAGTGGATAAACAAGAGAGAGCACTAATGTGAACAACAAACAACTAAGACAATGCTGCTCTGACAGTTTATCTGTTACTCTCATTTGTACCATTGTAAACTCACGAAGGTCCTCTCATTAGCACCTCTCTCCACCTGAGCTCAGTGAAGTGTGTGTGAAATATTAACACAGTTAGCCTCTTAGCTCACAGTTCATGTCAAAGCCCTCTGTCAGTTCCTACTGTAGTGTTATTACAAAGAGGAAAGACAGAGAGACTACAGAGAGAAATGAGGGGATCAGAGACATAGAGTAGAGGGAGAAGAGAGAAACCAGAAGAAAAAAAAATAAATGTGGGAGAATACATGAATAATGAAGAGACAAGGGGGAGGGAGAGACGGGGAGAGAGGAGATAATTGAAAGGCAGAAGAAGGAGAGGGGGAAAGGGGAAAGTGAGAGGGAAAGAAAGAAGAGACCTCAAGAGAAAAAAGCAACAGATGGGTGGAGAAACAGAAAGACAAGACTGTATTTAGAAAGGAATATGGAGCAGATGCAAAGCCCACTGGTGACTCACCTGGTGCTGGCACTGTGTGTGTGTCTAATGAGCATTGCTGCAGAGGCCTTGGGTTTTCCACTAACCACCATTAACGCATTTTCAGACATCCCTATATCACTGTCAAATTAATTTAATACTCCAGAATAACGGCTGTAAAAATAACGGCCATTAAACAGTTGGTAGCTTCCACTTCACTCCAGTGGTATTATTTTCACATATTTAAGCCCTGATGTGCAGGGTACATCTATCTTTAATGGTCTATGTTTTTTTACTGAAGAGAACAAACACACATTGTGGTGTTGGCATTTCACTTGTCCCAGATGCTAAAGGTTTTGACTTGTTTGCACAGCAACAACAGGGCCTTTCTTACTGTTTTTGTATCATGAAGAAATCCAGTATTACTCCTGTGAAATGCAGTGAAAACAACACAACATAGGATCTGGATGTGCAGGTCTTCTTGGTGAAAGTTTTACTTTGTTGGAAACACAGAAGTTATTAGCATTAAGAGAGTGGTAGTTTGATTTCAAACTGTAGCTTAGGAGTCATTATTGTGATGAATATGAGTAATAATATATGATGAATTTGATAATATAATTATCAATAAGAACACAATATAATATACCATCTTATGTGTTAAATCTTATTTGGTAAAAAAAAAAATCAGAATACGATCTGTACACAAACTAATAGTTGTTCTAAAAGGCACTTTAAAAAGAATAATTCAGCAATTTAGTATTGCACCTCTGTAAAGTTTGGGGACTTAAAAGAGACGGATTTAAAGGCGATGCGATGTCAAGGGTCAAGTGACGGCCCGAAACACACTCCAGAGTAGTGGTCCAGCAGGAATGTGCAGCTGCGGGAAGCAAATGTGACAAAATGTCTGTTTTTTTTCTTAAGAATCGATTCGTGTCCACACTGAGAAATAGGACAGGAGGATATCCTGAGGAGTTGACACACTGCAGCTGACACTCTGGCAGCATCTTGACATGCATCACCCAGGTTGATGCGTGTCAGATGTCAACAGTATGCAGGCTGTAGGCATTTTGACACACATTATATGTCACTGGTGTGTGCTGCCTTTCAGTCCTTATTTGGGTCAAGCTCCAAAAATCCTGGATAGTTCAAGCAATACACTCGAGGCTACATTAGCTGCTAATCTCTGCTAATCTTAGAATAGGTGCCAGGTTTTAACAAGGTGTTATGATTCTGCTGAAACTACCCATTACCAAATCATGTTTCAGCAGTGCAGTGCTAAACTGGTGGAGCGCTCTTTTAACTCCCAAACTTCCAGTTTTTAAGCTCCCAAATGACTTCACATCTAAATATTTCTCTCAGACTTTACAAAGTTTCAGAGCCACAGAAGAGACCATACAATATACAACTGTTTTCACAAAGTCTGGAGACTTCGCTCATAAAGTCGCCCTTTTTGAGTGTCCAATCGTAATCTTGTTAGCTTGAATGGCACATGAACAAATACAATGTAATGAACCCTTTCTAAGTTTAGACACTAAAAGCCTCGAAGACGAAGATGAATCTGAAAAGGCCAAACAACGTAACAGTCTGGTTTTCATAATGAGTACATGTTGATCTCCTCTGCTTCCTTCTTCATGTCACCAGGCCAATATTACGTCTTACATTATTACTACAGCCTGCACTGTATCCTTCTTTACTACTGCAGCTTCTTCAGGCAGTTCCTCTTGAGACTGATGGCAAAGCAGCAGTGGAGCGGGTAAGAGAGAGACTCCTGTTTGTCTATATTTAGAACAGAATACATGTTTAATATATTCATACAGTACACTACATAGTTTTTACTCCCTGCCAGTTGAAACTGGACAAATCCAGGTCAAATGCAGCAGATAAATTGTGCTGACCTGGCCTGCTCGGTCATTATCACTGTGGGACAGAGCAGCAGCCAGTTGGATCAACTCCAGGATTACTGCTCTATTTGACTTTTTTGTTTGCTTCATTTAATCTCTGACTGTTAGGATATTGTTTTCTTTTTTAAAAAAGCTCACTTTGTGTGTGAGTGAGTTTACTCCTCAGGCAGGGGTCCAGAGCACATCTCAGGCTGCTATGGCAACTAGGCTGGCACCCCCACTGCTGCCTCATGGCAAGTGCACAAACACACAGATAGACACACGAACACACACTCGCGCAGCAGAACTATGACCACAAGGCTTTTTCGGTGGCACACACTGCAGGGGAGACTCAGTTTTCTGCTTAATTACACAGGAATCAGTGCAACGGGACGATGAAAAGCTCGGGAGACGAGTCAACATGACATAATGACAGCATGGCAGTGAGTGAGGACGCCTTCAGCCACGTTTATGAAGGAAACGACCTTTGACACTCAAGATTCCTCGTGATTATGGAAACACATAACATCACTTAACATAACTTCCCCCTTAACCCCTGACTTAGACCAATCTTCATTACTGTAGTACTGTATGACTTGCATGACAGTATGCTATTTGATAGAATAATAATCTGCTGTTCTTTCCCATCAGAAGATGTAAATAATAGAGCGTTCGCCACTCTAGAAACCAATATGTAGCCAGATGACTCACTTCCATTACTAATTCAGCACCGCTCATCCCCAGACCACGAAGCGTTGGTATCATCCGTGGCAGCTGTGCTAATGCAGTTCGCCCTCCTGGCAGCCATTCTCCTCAGCTAATCTGCAAACCGTTCAGTTTGCCCTCCAGATGTGTCGGAGTAATTAGTCTGTTTATTAGCTGATAATGCCAGTAAACTGCCCACATCTCTGCTGTTATTACTGGCAAAAAAACAGGGGCTAAACACACACACACACACACACACAGACTGTACGCACAATCTACACACATGCACAAACAGAGGAAAAATACACGGACACACAAAATAAATCCCTGTTATCATCAAGAAAGAAAGAACTGAATGATTGTATGAGAAATCAATTCCCTCAGTCTCCTCTGAACAGGGTGAGCTCAGGGTGTGTCTCAGGTCTTCAAAGTCATCCTTTTCTATTGATGTGGATATAAATATGTGATCCAGGTGGATTCAGTGATGGTCATTTTCATCTGTGTGCCTGTGTGTATGTGTATATTACAGTCTCATTGGGAGTGAGGGAAGACTGAACACAAAGGAATGATTTTGAAATATTTGTTTTAATTATCATCTAAAAAACATTGCATGAATCAAAGGATTTCTGCCCAGACCAGACATGGAAAAACTTGTTCATGCATTTATTCTCAGTAGGTTAGATTATTGTAACGGTGTCTTTACAGGTCTCAGTAAAAAAAATCAATCAAGCAGCTGCAGCTCATCCAGAACGCTGCTGACCAACAGCAAGAAAATAGACCATATCACACCTGTCCTTATATCTCTGCACTGGCTCCCTGTGTGTCAAAGGATAGAGTTGAAAATCCTGTTACTGGTCTACAAGTCACTGAATGGTCTTGGGCCTAAATACATGTCAGAGCTGCTCGTTGGGTATAAGGCATCCAGACCATTCAGGTTGTCTGGGACAGGTTTACTCAGGGTCTCCAGGGTCAGAACCAAGCAGGGTGAAGCTGCATTTAGCTTCTGTGGTCCTCACCTGTGGAACAAGCTCCCTGAACAAACTGTCAGCTTGTTTAAATCAGGGTTAAAAACATTATTGTTCGCTGCAGCTTTCCCATAGCGCCTATTTTTACCACTTCACCTTCTGTATCTGCTGGTTTTAATGATTTTAAATCACATTCTAACGTTTTATTACTTTTAAGTTCTGTTTGATTTTAAATTGTTTTAATTTCCTTGCCTCTGTAAAGAACTATAAATGGCCTTGTGTAAGAATGGCGCTATACAAATCAACTTGCCCTGCCTAATTATGTGTCCTAATTGTCCAGAGCTCAGACTGACAGAAGTGTTATCTGTGCAGCCATGGTGGCTCCGTCTAAACCAGTAAAACTCTTTCTATTCTGTTTATTCCAAACTGTTGCTGTGAAGAGAAAAAAAAGAGCCAGTTTTGAAAGCAGAAGTCTAGAACAACAAATGTAAAGCACTCATGACCCGAGCATACTATGAATAAGAAAATAATTGTGTGCAAGTCAAATGTTAGGGCCGCTGTTATTCAATATTTCCCAACAAATTCCATCAAAAAACAAAACCCACAGCATGTCAGTCTATCTCTTGATACTTTCCAACCTCCATACTCTGCTTTTGGCATTCAGCTACAAACAGATTCCTTCCTACCGAAGACATAAATATTGACAATTTGGACAGAAATATATAGTTTTATGTTGAGCCAAGTCCCTGGCTCTCGGGTTAAAAATGTCAGTCTGTTGGTCTGTCACTACTTTGATCCAAACTAAAATATCTCAGTACCTATTGGACGCATTATTTTGAAATTTGGAACAGATATTCACCGTGCCCTGAGGATAAATCTCACTAGTGATCTCCTGACAGGTCTCACTTCGTTCTCACTTGTCTACCACCCACTTTGGCCGAGGCAGAAATATCTTCATCTGCTTGATGAATTGGCGCACAGGTTGTTTTTTTGTTTATTTTTTACAGTTCATTCATGATGACGTTAGTGATTCCCTGATTTTTCCTCTTGCGTCATCTTAAGGTTGTGCTTTTAAGTGCAATGTCCCAGCGACTGTTGAATGGATTGTCATGATATATACATACATTTGTTGTCCAATACTTTGATTTATGACTAAATATCTGCAAAACTACTGACATTCCCATCAGTCACACGCTACAAAACTAAAGATCAGCATGTTACCATTCTTATCATAAGCATGTTAACATGATGATTTGGCTCAAATCTCTGCAAAGTACAGTCTCATAAATCCCTTAGCATAGCGAACATTTCACGTCATGTACCACCTCTGAAAATATTGGGCTTTCCAAATATCACCTTTATGACAGACTTTAAAGTACAGCGGCATAGACCGACCCTATTTGACTACAGACAGTTCATGCAGGAGGCAGCTGTACTCTTATTAAAAAGATTATTTATTGCTAAAATAATCTTCAGCTAATCAGCCAATTTGGTGGAAAAGGTGTACTCGTGATAAGCACTTCTCTAAATAATATTTCCCATTCATTTACTTTCTTGCTTTCACATTTTAGCTTGTAACTAATCATGGATGTATTGTATCAAGTACAAATACAGGAAGGTTGCATAGCACCAATGCTACACATACCATAGTTTGAGAACCAGTGCTTTATAGTCATGGTTTTAGTACTTTGCAACTTCCCAATATTTAAAAGCAGGGAACAATTAAACACAATTAGTCTCATTAAAATGAGGCCCAGTTATTTCCTGTTGTACAGGAACTGTTGGACACTGTAGTTTTAGTCAATGTAAAATAAAAGTTTATAGGGCATTTGTCCACTATTATTTTCATCTATAGTTTATACACATTTAGTGTTCTACTGAGTATTTTTGGAGGACTTGGCTTGGGAACCGGAGGGTGGCCGGTTCAAGTCCCACATGGACCAAATATGGAAGGTGGACTGGTAGCTGGAGAGATGCCAGTTCCAGTTCACCTCCTGGGCACTGCTGAGGTGCCCTTGAGCAAGGCACCGATCTGCCCAACTGCTCAGTGGGCGCTTCTCGGGGGGGCTGCCCATAGGATAATTGTGATAATTGTTCTGGTTTTTAAAAAAACCTTGTCAGCCTTCTTTAACAGAAAGATGTAACAGTTCATCATTTAGAGTCTCTCCTAAAAAGACTCAGAGTCCCTGAGCTAGCTGATGTGTCTGACACAGCTGAGGAGGTGAGAAAGTGTGAGCTGACTCTCCGTAACACATCAGCTCGGGATTGAACAAATACCCAGATAATGCAGAGTGATGGACCACATGCCCTGCTCCGTTTGGTCTCAGTGTCTCTCAGAAAGTTGAAGCATCAAAGATTACAGAGAAAAAGCAGGTGTATTTAGATTCTCTGGATTTATTTCTGTGCACAGAGTAAAACATTTGATTCAGTTGCTTTAGTCATCAGTCTTAACTGGAGATGTGTTCAGCAACCAAAATGTAGTTACAGGAAGGTCTGTATCCTAAGTGCTCTTGCTAATTTGATTTTGATGCAACTTTCAAAGAAATGAGACAAGACTTAAATCCAAACTGTTGTGATTGCCTGGTTAGTTTTTGTTTTTTTTATGTTAGTGAATGGACTGTAGAAGAGAGAGAAAGTTAATATTCTGTCCTAATGTTGATTATAAAACCACGACACTGAGTTGAATGCTGAAGGCAAAACTATTATTTAAAAAAAGGCTTCAACTTTTAAGATCATATTCATATTGAAATCTTCCACTGGTAAACAGGAGTATTTTAGCTTAACATTAACTGGATGCGACATCATCCATCTCTGCCGCCTATACACGTTTCTTTCCTTCAGAAAGGGTTAGGATTATAATCTGTGCCCTCACTAACAAAGAGGATGAGACAGCATCATCAGCCTTCTGCTTTTGAATTGGATTGTCTCTTTGTGTAGGTGTATGTATGTATATATGTGTATATATATGTATATATATATATGTGTATATATATGTATATAATGCATGTTTTTATGTAAGTATAACCTTAAGTCCTCACATGCATGTTTGTTTCTGTATGTTTGTGTGTGTGTTCCCACAGAGCTGCAGAGCATATAATTGATGATGACTCATCCAGACCTTTGCTTATTTCGTATGCAGAAGACGAAGAGAGGAGGAAGAAAGAGAGATAGGAATTAGTGATGTGTTCTTTGTGTGTGTGTGTGTGTGTGTGTGTGTGTGTGTGTGTGTGTGTACCCAAGGGATGTTATTGCCTCCCACTGACCCATAAGAAAGGCACTCGATGAGCTCCTGTATGTAGGAACCAGTATTTCAAAACACACTCATTAGGACAAAACATCTTTCAGTGAAAATACTGTTTATTTTGAGAGAAACTAAAATTGGACATTGACTTATAAACTGCTAGAAACCAGTTAATGAAGCTCTCTGGCAAGATTCCTGCACTCTGTAACACTGGAAAAAGGGCCTCTGTCCTTTTCAACGCATGTGATATTAATGTTTAGGTCTGCTGCATTAAAAGTAGCACAGAAGATGAATAAATGTGTTAAGGAACCTGACGAAGCAAACCTACCCTGAAATAGAGATATTGAGCAATATGGAGGCATCATATCAGCTCATATAGTGACGGTGGACATGAGAAATGTCTTCACATGTTAGGTGACAACAGACCTCGTCAATATTTCAATAAGAAAATATGCAGAGACATCACTGCCAAGCCGCTCAGTGGCTGAATTCAAACCTGCGATCATCATGTCAAAAAGAAAAATAAATAAATAAATAAAAGGCCACATCAAATGGGACTGACAGTTTAAAGTCTGACTGAAATCACATGTAGCCATTTTTATAGTCAAAAATATTCTCTAAGTATTTTTTTATTTATTGTTAACAGAAATAAGGTCTGAAATATAACGTGGCATTGACAAATAAGGACCACACCAGCATCTACCCGACCCAAAGTGACATTTGCATGTTGCACATTTACGTTGTTTAATGTAGATGAGCAGCTTAGCTTCTGTATTCTGGTTTATGATATTGAATATCTGTTTGGTTGTTAAATAAGCTAAGGATCAGGATGAGATGCATGTTCATGTTCCTAAGTTATATAAGATGTAGACTCAGTGTGACTGTCTTCTCTGTCTGTGATACAACACTGACATTAAAAAAACATTTGATTGGCTCTATTAAACCACCTATGTAGATAGATACTTAACTCTATTCTGTCATATTAACGCAAAACTAAGGGGTGCCATCATGAAACCAAAAAAAAAAGTGGATTTCTCACTTGGAACCAAAACAGGTGATTTATGGAGATAGATATGTATGCTGTAGCAGACAAAAAAAATGCTATTTATTTTCAGTTGGACTGTAATATTACAGCTTCAAGGATTTATAACAATAACACTAGATAAATGTGTACATGGCTCGACTGCATTGCTCATACATCACACCCACTTTTATACAGATTTTTCTTGCAAACATTGATTTTCCAATTCCGATTGACTTCAAATTCTTCAGTGCTGATAGATCAATTTAATTGTTTAATTCATTTATCAAGCAGAAATACCTCAAATGTGAGTTTGCTCTATAAATTGAATAACTTTGGATTTATGTTTGTTTTGAGACATTTCTTTGTGCTTGGATTATTTTCAGCATTTGATCAGCTCTAATTTAACATACATTTTGGCCACACTTGCCAATAAATATTTGACAATTTTCTCTGATACTGAATAGATTTGCGAATAGGTCTACAAAAATGATCAGCACATGAATAACAGACTGCATATCCTGAGTGAAACCAAATGGAGATCTTCTCTAGTGAGAATCTAACTTATTCTGTAGCAGAGCTGTAGACACACACACACACAGACTCTCACTTCTAGTTTTTATAGCAGACACACAAAGCTTCTTATTATAGTTCTCTGCAAAGGGCAGCAATATTGTGACTGTGGGGCAGCATGGACTCCATTATTGTATTTTGCAGCCTGACATTGTGATTTTAACTCACATCTGTGCTGTACTGTATTGACACTGTAGTACAGTATAGTGTTTTTATCTGACTTTGTTTTGTGCAGATCTCTATATCTGGTACAATCTGAGGATCAGACAAACACAGAAACATACATAACCAACACTTTACCACTAATATCTATATCTTTTAGACTTGTCACAGCACTATGCCATTACATGTTCTTGTAGGTTTACACCAGGCTATAAACTACAAGCTGATTCTGGTGACTTTAGTGTTCATATCTCTCTGTGCAAACCTATTAAGCACTTTAACTTTGTTAACTTTCAAAGGTGCCACAGAGGCAAAGATCATTAATGTTTCTATTTTTGTCTTCTTCTCTTATGACATTAAACTGGTCATGCTCATTTCTCACAGTTATTCTAAAAGATTTGTCACTGCTACCCGCTGAGGAAGAAACTTGTTCAAAGTGCTTCCAGTGTGTCTTTGAATTAAACCTTGTAAAACTTAGAAAAAGCTATTTTCAGAACCTTTTGTAATGAAAGAGTATTGATCGTGAAGCGCACCAGGCTTTGGATTCTGTTAAAGCTTCATTAGAACTATGTTTGTAGAAAGTAGATGGATGATGCAATGTGATTTATTTTTATTAATCCCTATAGGGAACTCCTCTTTTCATTTGCCTCCCTCAACAGAGGTCACAGGTCAGGGTCAACTACAGAACAGCACCACTGGACCTGGTACAGTAGGCATTCAGTGTCTTGCTGACGTGAGGCCTGAACCCTTTACCTCGCATGGTAGTCCGTACCTAACTACTCTCCATCCTGCTGCTCAAAAAAATGTCTTCAAACAACTTTGGAGTTTCCTCTCCTC
Organism: Larimichthys crocea; assembly: GCF_000972845.2. Classification (NCBI taxonomy): domain Eukaryota; kingdom Metazoa; phylum Chordata; class Actinopteri; family Sciaenidae; genus Larimichthys; species Larimichthys crocea. Next base: position 13,679,947 of record NC_040021.1, read on the forward strand.
TCCAGGGTGCAGCTGCTAAACTCATCAGTTTCCCCCCTGACACAAACACGCTGTACACCCAAATTGTCTGGAGAGCAATTTACAGAACAGGACAGAAACGTCTTCGGCCTCTAGTTCACAGTCTTCAAAATCGAGTCTCGGAGCTGCCCCTCTTCAGTGTGTTGCTGTTAAACTCGTCATGCTCAAAGCTCAGATTATTATGTGACCTCGATATCATTAGCAGCTTCTCCCGCTTGCTGTAGTCGCGCCTCGCTGCCACGGCGGGCGATACATCTAACAGCCGCTCCCCTTGCTCTTCCCTGTCCTCGAGCCGCATGTAGCCTTTACTGCTGCCCCGGTTGCCACTGTTACTCCGGCTGCTGTTGCTACGGTCAAGGCGGGGCCAGCTGGGGTGCTTACGCTGCTCCGGGTGCACGCTGAGCATGCTTGGCCCACGCTCTAGGTCCAAGGATTTGGAGTGGCTGCTGAGCATGTGCAGAGAGGAGTTGGAGCCAAAGTCAGTCCTTGCTGCTCCCGGGGAGAGCCAGCAGCCTGAGGTAGAGGAGGGAGCAGGGGAGAGGGATGTAGAGGAGACAGAGGAGCATTGGGAGGAGGAGGAGGAGGCAGAGTTACTCCGGTGTAAGCCCGGTGGTTTGGAGGCCTTTGCAACAGATGCTACAGGAACCACTAGAGACTCCATGGATCTCAAAGGTTGTGACCTCTCTCCGTCTCTTCTCTCTCCTCCTCCTCTATCCTCCTCAGTAATCGCCTCCATCTCTGGTTCGTCAATAACACAGTTGTTGAGTTTTATGACCGGGAGAGTAAACGCAGAGATAGAGGAGGAGACAATAGAGCGTGCATGATGTCCTCCCTTCTCCCCATCTCCGTCCACCGACCACTGGTGGCGAACTGAATCCGAGCGAGCCAATCCAAACCCCGGTCCGCAGAAAGAACGATCCTTGTAGAGTGGCGCCAACAGCCCCGCAAAGCTACAATCCAACTTAGCCTGCTCCCTGTGTCTGTGAAACTCCTCGTCCCCTAACAGAACCTCCTCCTCTTCTGTAGAACCTCCACCTCCAGCCCGAGAGGAGAATGAGAGGAGGGGGTTGCTGGACAATCGTGCTGCGTTATCAGCTCCAAAGGTTCGAAGATCACCAACTTCTCTTGCATAGGTGCTGTTGCGGTGATGTTGCTGTTTTTGCTCTCTCTGCCTGAGGCGATGGATGTCGATGACTGTGGAGTACATGTCTCTCATATGGATTATCTAGTGCAGAAGAGAATATTATTAGTAGCAATAGTATTTTGATTATCTTATGTTTAATATTTCTAACATGTTTATTCTTCTATAATTTCATATTTATGTGCTTATGCTAGATGTTTGTGACCTTGAAATACAGTAGATAGTTCTCACATCGATTACCTAGAATGGGGGAGAGGAGGAGGTGAGGATAAACTGAATTACAGAAGGGAGGGAGAGGGCATAAGAGCAGAGGAAATGTGATCAGAGGAAAATTGAAGAGATATGGTTGGAAGGAGGTTGGCAGAAATATGATTTGCATGTTAGTTATGTAGAGATGATGAATATGGATGACTGCAGTGTGCATGCGCCTCACTTTGTAGAGAGTGGAGGAAGAGCATAAATGAGAATACGGAGATGGGGAGGAATATTAACGACATATTCTATTGACTTGGGTTTTGTATTTTAGAATTGAAATATCTGCTTTGAATTGTTCTTTCATAACCTTTAATAGAACCAGTTTCACAGCACAAATCAGTGTTTCAAACCTTGCAAGGCAGTAAGGGTTCTGTTTATATTCCTTGTTGTTTGGCGGACCCTCAAAATTCACCGGAAAAGTTAGTATTTAATCTCTCCGACACCTTGACATGAGCCCTACCTTTGTTTCTCTGTCTCTGTTTTCATGAAGAATGGCATTAGCACAGATGAATATGAAAATCCCAATGCCCATGGTGAAGGGCCCGAACATCTTCATCCTCTCAGAGTGACGATGTTGTTCCAGGAATCGTGTCACAATGCCCCCAGTCTGCTTGGAGGGTGGATCTGTGTGCAGAACACACAGAGGGTGTCAGGGGTTTATAGTTTATAAACCACGGAGCAAGTCTCTACGTGAACTGACTCCTACCTTGCACATTTTGACTAGTGCTGGAGTTAACGACATTGCCCTCTGTGTCGGCCATCTTGGCTCCATTTCCTTCAGTTTCTGTTTTAGATCCTCCTCCGGTCTGCGTTTTGGCCAAAGGCATGGTTTCACTGTGTGGCCAGTAACCCAGTGTCGCCATGCCAATCCCTATGGCCAGGATGACCAGGCCCAAGAGGAGGAAAAACCCAGAGGCAGAGTACAGGCGAAGCCTGCCACGCACTACCACGACATCTGTGCGTCTCTTCCGCTTCCTAAATGAAAAGTATGGAAAGAAAACAGTAAGTTAGTTTTTGGAGACAAATTAGTAGTGAGATTAAAACTGTGGTACAAAAAAAAAATGTACAGAGATTGCAGAAGCATTTTCATGGATCATGACACATCATGTTTAATTGACATTAAATTAAAACATTAACATTAATGGATCGCATACAAATTAAACTGCTGCCAGTTTCCTGTCACTCAAAGTAATTAGTGAAAAAGCTCATTTGCAATTACAGGTCTTTGCTGAGGTCCTACGAATCTTTGGGTTAATCTTTGCATCAGTAATTACTCAGATAATTACCTGGGGGCAGCCTCTGGCGCGGGGTTTCCAAGGCCCGGCGACAGAGGCGGTATGGGCCGTTGCTGAGAGCGGGCGGAGTCTTGGCGTTTTAGCTTAGCTAAACCTGTAAGCACACCTGCTGCTGCAGTCATACTGAACCTGCGGATACACATCCAGAAGATTGCGATGAGTTTACATGTACAGTACTGATGTAGAGCAGTGTCCTGACAGTTTGTTAAGTCTTTCTAACACACACACACACATGTGCAACTGAAAACACCTGTAAACATCCATTTAGAGACACAGATACACAGGAAGAAAAATATAACCACCTTAAGAACAGGTTAAGGGATGCACATACTGGATGTAATTCTGCATATTCCTCAACCAAAGTCTCCCAGATGCTCTCAATAAAGGAGGTGTAAGACACTTAATATTCAGAGTGCAAGCAGATTGAACCGGTTCCAGGGATAACAGATCTGTTTGTTTTATTTTACACAGGCATGTCATCTCACATACGGCAGTGACCTCTGAAAAGCGGCAGGTTTTTACAGACTTTTACAGAGAACTGTGTCCAACTTTCAGCTTTCTTTTTCCAAGTTTGAGAAATGCTGTTTATAGTTAAGCAGTGATAAAGTTGTAAGCGCACAAAAATGTGCACACCCACTACAACAGTCTCCTCTGTTTGCTGCTGGTGTTTTGTTGTTGAAGGACAGACTTTCAGGACAAACGTTGTATGCCTGTGCCGATGTTTGCGGATTGTAATTAGTCATACACCCCTACGAGATGTTTGTTTACTGCATTCTTCCTGCGTGTATGAGAGAGAAACTGAGGAAAACAGAAAGCAAACAGACAAAGAAGCACACATGGCTTGTGGTTTTGTTCATCTTTTATATATCTTTTATTCAAATCTGTCACTTATTGCTTTTATATTTTGTCGTTTATGTTGTTGTCATAACACTGGAAAGACAGTGCTGAGGTTCTGACATAATATTCAAATGAATCATGGTCTCTCCGTTCACCAGCTGCTCAGATATCTATTCATAGTTATTAAAAGCAAGAGGGCTCAAAACAAACACAGGCTTATTCGGGGAGCCTCCATTTGGGTCTAAATGCCTGTTAATCTGGGCGCACATTAATATTAGCATTGTCTTGTTCAGTACCAAGAGGATTAAACCCACTATATTTAATACTGAATCACCAAGGTTTCAAGCATTTGTCTTTAGATCAAGCTCTGGCAAAGAAACTTCAATGCAATAAGATTAATTTACTGTTTTTGTCAATTAGCTCCATGTAACCACAGTGAACAGTTACAGGTTGGACACCAGTGAACAGCCGTGAAGTGGCAGTGGACACTCATAAGATTGTTTCAACTCAGCTTGAGCACCACCTTCGCATAGAAATGAATTTAACTACTAAAACCACTGAACACTTTCTTGCGCCCACTCACACTGAACACACTCAGGCTGTCCCCAAGATATACACTATACAGCTCTGTGCCCAGAATGGTGGCACAAGACTCAGAAGAGTCAAAGCATAAAATCCTGGATTAGCAAAGTGGTTCTGAGTTACTGTTATAATATTGTTACAAGGGATGTTTTAAGATGCTGGATTTACTGGCTGCTTTATAAATTCTTTCTAAATGTGTAGTGTGATCTTGTCTATGTGGTCGTTTTTTACTAACTGCTTGTCTGTTTTTATGACGTTGTATATTGTTTGGTGAGCCAAAGACAAGTTTCCACCCCAATGGGCGATGAAGATATTGTTTGAATGCAATCGTGATGCATTATTCTGACGTTATATTGTGCAGTAGTTCTTTCAGTATTACTTTTATTAGGATATTACTTATTTTTCCAAACCGTACTGTAGTTCTCTGTTCCAAAAATACTCTGGTACTGTTTTCTCTATAATAGTAATAACAATTTATTTATTCTGTGCCGTGCGTTTGTGTCTCTGTGCGCATGGCTGTGTATCTAAGAGGATAAAACAGATTTAGCATGGGAACAAGAACACACCCATGACCTTCGTCTGTCTATTTTTTTAATTTCTCCCTCCCTCCTTGGTTCCACATCTCTATCTCTTTTTCTCTTTCTTCCTCCAACAGCGCACTACTGTATCTGTAAATCTCTCCCTCCCTCTTCCATTCCCAGCCCAGGCCTGTCAGCTAATGCATTCTGGTTGTGACCCTGAATAATTTTTCCCTTACTTCCTTTTCCTCCACCCCAGCTTTCTTTGTCATCTTATCTCTGTCTCGCTCTCTCTCTCTTTTCCCTCCCACTCTCCTCTGTCCTTTCTGATCTATTTTTAATCCGTCTCTAATTTTAATTTTCTTTTATTTGGTTACTTTCCTCTGTTTTCTTCTACATATCTCAACGCAATAAAATCCGCTTTAGCATTTAGAATCAGACAAAGCTTTTAGTATTTAAAGTAACTGTGAATCACACACACAAGACCAGACGTTCTCTCCTCCTACCCTCTTTTCTCCTTCTCACATCTCGATGTATTTTTCATGTCAGTCATTTTGTCCGTAATACTGCTGTAGGAAAGTGCTTTGCCACAGATGGTGAATCACACAAGGACAAACACAACCGGCCTCTTTTCTCAGGTTTTGCCGTGCTCCCTCTCACTCTGTCTCTTTACTTGATTCTCTCCTTTCACTCCTTGCTGTGCATCAAACAGGAACCCACACAATGTTTCAAGAACAGGGGGAGAGATTTACTGAAAGACGAGAAAGGGATGGATGGGAGCAGAGGAGAAGATAGATATGACAAAAAATAAGAGATAGGCGACAACAGGAGTAGATGAAGACGTAGAGAGATATAGAGGCACTTATTTAATCTCCATCAGCGCATCTACCTGGGTGCAACACTGAGTCACCACCAGAAACTGGAAGTCTGTACAAAAGAGCAGAACAGTGTTTAAAAAAAATGGCGAAAACTGTTTTAAAGGAGACAAAATGGGGCTGGATAAGCGGATAGAAAGAGCAGTCCTGACAATAAAAGGAGAGCAAAGTGCTGTTCCTGTCAGTGATGACAGGACAGAGACAGCAAACAAGCCGAGTGCATCTGTAGTTTTAACAAGGCGAGAGTGAGAAACAAGCGGGGCACAGAGAATAAAATGCAGCCGAAACCGCAACACCAGCCAGCCTGACGAGAAACCACTCAGGCTCTGACACCAAAGGGCTTTCTACTGTGGAGATCCTGTGCAGTGACCGCATGAACTGACCAGTTAATATTCAGCTCAACACCACAACATCCAATCAGCAGGGTCTGTGCTGCACGTCAGCCTCATTTCTGCATGCAGAATGAAAGAAATCAGTGTGTTAGTGTGTTTAAACAGAGAGACAGAGAGAGGTTTGCCTCTTTTGTATCACATGGTGATCGTAGACTGTATAAATATTAATGTTCGTTTTTTTCCCCCCACCTCATATTAGATAAAACTTATGAATAATGTGCTTCATTTTCCACCTCACTACTTTCATAAGCAGTTTTAAATGAGTGTTTAATGAATCATGAATTAGCCTCCATGTGATCACCATATTAATGACGTATTAACTACGTCAGCTGTTTATCTGTGCATGCTCACTGTAAGGCAAGAAAACTATACAAACTATTTGATAGCGAGCGGATTTATTCTGTTGCTGAAGACACTAAAACATTCAGACACACTTACACGAGTTCCCATTTTAAAAACACAGCAGAGATTCCCCCTCTCTACACTGTCACATTTCACCTCTGTGATATCCCTCAGCATGTGTCACATCCTTCAGCAAGGAGATGACTTGTGTAGCATGATAACGACAAATTACCTATCTATAGGAGATGACACGTGATGCATTGTCCCTATAGCAACTACATGTGCTGCTGCTGCTGCTAGGTGACATGTTTCTATAGCAACTACCAGCTGTGCGCACAAGAGTGACAGGTATATCATTAACATTATATCGTGTTAAAAAAAGGGGGTATTTCCCATGGGTCACTTTAGTTCATATTTTTATTTCTTGTGTGTGCAGAGAAAACAAAGCTTTATGTCACAAATGACTCAAATCACTTCACCCCTCTAGCAATGTCAGATAGGTGTGATTGAGAGGGGGGAGGAAATGAGGAGACTGCAAAGGATGCTGAGGTAGAATTGGGGGGTCGGGGTTTTATACTGGCGAGAATAAGAAGAGGTAATGGTAAAAGGGAGACACCAGGAATGAGGAGGAGAGGGTGAGAGCAACAGAGTTTGCCTGCAAAAAAACAAACAAAAAAAAAAAACTCTCACTCAACAGTTACACGTTAGCATTTCGACCGGGGTGTTAATTACGTGTTGTTTATGCGGTTTGTGCGGCAGCTTAACAAACTCTGAATTCCACACGAGTGAGAAAATGATGGAGAGTGTGGAAGAGGAAAGAGAGCAGGACAAGTGGGATAGAAAGACATAACAAGGAGAAGTAAGATGAGGACCAGAAGAAGACAGCCAGAGGGGGAAGTCAGGGAGAGAGAGTGAAAACACAGGAGGTGCTTTGATCTACACATAATCTTTAATTTTTTTATTATTTTTTTACTCTAGAGGGACACTGAAAAAAGTTTGTCTCAAGTGACTCACGTCAGTGGCATCTAATATGGGCACATAGCGTAAGAAGGAAAGATGTAATGAGAGAGGAATGAGCAGGAGGATAAACATGGAGTGTGGTAAGGAGAGAAGTATTTGTATCCATTATGACTCCCATTACAGTTACAGTGGGTCATATGTTTTTGTTGCTGACATAAACTGCCCTGGTAAGGTTAACTGAGGCCAAATGGCTCTAATAAATGTAAAATTAAATACTGGATCAGGGGGATTTTTTCTCACCTGAACTGCATTTAAAAAGGGAAGACAAATTCATTTCTACTCTCTTGCAAAGGCCGCTTGCATGTCTGAAGATCAAATAGACAGTGAACAATATATGATCTTTGTACAATGTGTTAACTAAAATAAAGAGACTGTCAAGTTTTAATGCCGAGGTCAAATTTGAGTACTTTCCTTTTGAGTACACTTAAACCTACGCCTGTTAACTGTAGTACAATATTACTGACAGAGTTCAGGCGACTGAAAAAAAGCATGTTGATAGTCTGATCATATAATATAAAAATGAACTCAGTGTTATATTTTACATTAATGACTTATTCACTGGCATAGCTGCCGTTTCATGTTAGGTCAAGTAAATTATATATAGTATTGTTTAGGGAGGGGTATATAGTATTAGTAACATTTCAATTGTTTCACTTTGTTTGTAGATGTTTAACAGATTATCTATATGTGTCAATGAACACACTGTAACATTGTTTGTGTCTAAACAACCAAATTATAACCACAGTGGTGTCATATCAGAAAACGGTTGTTAAATCTTTACCAATCATTTGTAGGTGGACGGTCCAAATAAAATGTAACAAATAAAGGTCCACTGTGTAAAATTGAGAAGTCTCTATTGGCAGGAAAGTAATAGAATATTCATAAGTATGTGTCTATTAGTGTAATAACCTGAAAATAAGAATTTGTTGCCTTAAAATTAGCTCTTTATGTCTACAGTGAGAGCGTGTCCTCTTCCACGTGGTCCGCCTTGTTGAACCGCCCTTTTTTCTACAGTAGCCCAGCACAGACAAACCAAACACTAATCTAGATATGGTTTTTGCTTTTTATGTGAATTTCGCAGCCAGAGTTTTTTTTCTACATGCTTGGAAGAAGAGGGTGAGACGTGGGAGAGTATTCATTTGGTTGCAATATGCAACTTCACTGCAAGGTGGCACTAAATCCTACACAATGGACTGAATTATAACATATTGTACAATATAACTTCGTACAGTATATTATAGTTATAATATAGAATAGTGTAGTGTACATTTTTCTATGTAAAGGGGTTATACTTTTAATTAATATATATATATATATATATTATTATTTTTTTTTTTTTTTTTTTAAAGATTTTTTATTTAACAGAGACAGCTTGAAGAGTGAAAGGAATGTGGGCAGAGAGAGATGGGGAATGATATGCGGGAAAGAGCCACAGGTCGGATTCGAACCCTGTTGAGGACTGAGCCTTTGTACATGGGGCGGCTGCTCCACCAATTGAGCTAATTGACACCATTTTTGCATAATTTAGCCCATTAACTACAAATTTATATCACATGACTCAATAGATAATCACTTTACCAAATTAGTGCTGGAAAGGAATTGCACTTACAATCAGAGACCGTTTTAGGAAATCTTTTTACTATTTGCCTTTTAAAAAAAGCCCAAACCACCAACAAATAATAGGACAAATGATCCTTTTTTCTTTTTTTTCTTTTTCTTTTTTGCATTCTGGGTTTTAGTTTTCAGACAACTCTCTAATTTGATGCTTTTGGGCAGGCTTTTTTTGATTGTTGGATGTCCCTAAAGATTCCATAAACACACTAGCATTAGTATGCAGAACTCACCCATTTGAAATCACAGTACATTACTATGCAACAATAACGCACATTTAGAAAAAAGAAAAAAGCAGTTTCCAGAGAGGCATAATGTTCACCAGAAACATAAACAGGGATTGTAGTTATAATAGGATGCACACAGACAAGACGACGATGCTTCTTCTTTACCCGGCGGTATGTGACAGGGAAGATACAACAGAGAGATGAGATGACATGTGACACAAAGCTATGGCATGGATTACAACACATGATGTGCCTCACAGCAGGTACAGATCTGTTTGGTTGTGGGGTTTTTTTTTTTTTAAATCACAGTCACATGTGTCACTAATTTACTCTGTTGATCCCTGAAGTGGAATTCTCTGCATTTTCTAAAAGGTCAGAGATCAAACAAGGCAATCTCAGTCTGCTATCCTAAAGATCCCTCCAGTACTGGCTGATTGTGTTGCTTTTGGCTCCCCTGCATCTAGTCATGACATGGATGTGAACTCTGACCAGCTCTGCACGCTTGTGAACACAGCTGGAAATATTTGAGGAGCAGCAACCATCTTAGATTGAGACCAGGGTTCTGAGAGCGAGTGCTCTGCCGCTGCACAGCCTTTGTGTCTCTTTGTAGTTCTGACTGGATTAGCAGTCAATAAATGTGATTTCAGAAGCGTTGGGTGGTTAGTTAATTTGTCTTTATATTTAGTTTGGTAAAATTAAATAAAAGGTTTATTTGACAGAAACGTGACATGTCCTGGACTTCATGTTGTTGTCAAATGAAAATCCCCACCAGAGAACTCTGGGGGTAGGTCTCTAGACTACAGCATGCTTTATTTTTCTGAGATTCTGAAATGACCATTTGTTGCTTTTTTGTGACTACAGTCCTAAATTTGTCCGAACGGCTAGTTAAAAACATCCTACAGGCATATGTGCATGCTGCGTTCTTTAAGATGAAAGGCGAAACCCTAATGTGCATAGACACATGGGTGGTTTCACTTCACGTCTGAATGATTATGTTGTGTTCACATCATTTTAGGACGCATGGCATGGGAGAAAGACTCTTCCTGATATGACTCAGAGATATTTTTTTGTTGCTTTTCCGTATTACGAACACAGAGTTAGAAATATTGCAGCTTTCAGAAAAATCCAGGTTTGTTCGTAATGTAACACATGAACAAATGCAACCCTGCATTGTGAGGAACAATGTCAGTTAAGCTCTCAGTCACACACAAACAAACAACCTTGGCACACACAAAGAACACACTCAGCTCTAATCAGGCAAAAACACCTGTGCAGCTGGAGCTTTTGTAATATCGCATGAGAAAATGGCTTTAAAAAAAAAAAAACTTATCACTGTTGAGTGGGTTCACAATGTGCAGTCTTGTTTTCTACCGTGACACTGATTAGAAATGAGTCACACAATCGACTGGAATTAAATATGATATCTGTAAGTTTGGGTCTGGCTGGCTCCTGAATAATCAGACCACTACAAGAGCCTGAAGCCTGATACTGACTTCGTCTTCGTCTCTCTTCCAGCGTCATTTGGGTCTTTATTTTCAGATTAAAAACAGTGTTTCATGTCTGTTTGATTTGACCAGAAGAAAATTGCCTATCATTAGAGAAGACCGGCGGCTTGAAAAGACCACCGAGAACCCTGAGCAGGAAAGAGGAAAAGGAGGAACAAGAATGAGCAAAGCATAAACAGATAGCGTGTGTGTGTGTGTGTGTGTGTGTGTGTGTGTGTGTGTGTGTTGTGCATCGCTTTACTCCTACAGACTCGTGGTCAACGGTGAGTCATCTGTCTGGAGAATATGTCACTTTGTGTTTTCCCGCTGACCTTTCAGCAGCACATTTTCTGATGTGAGCACTCGTGTGTCAAATCTTCACTATCTTGGTTTGGATTTTCTTTCTCATTATTTTGATGATACATACTGTTTTTATAAGTCTCGCATCCTTCACTCTGCATCGGGGTCATTGCTTCCTGTGATCAATTCAGCTTTTTTTTTTATATTGAATAATCAGATGCACGCGTGTGGCGTGAGCTGGAGTGAGCCCCCTGTTGATTTCAGCAAAATGACTCACTCTGTCTTCCTCACAGTCCCGGTTTTCAGCCAGTCACCCACACTTTCCCTGCAGCACGAGTTGTCCACAGCAGTGCCCCGCAGCACTGGTGTACAAACTAGTGTCCTGGTACCTTTGCGGGGTCTGTGTTTGGACTCTAGCAGCCCACTCTACGCAGTTTAAAGTCACCATAAATATCTTTAGTGCTACATTTATCTTCCAGATACTGAATATCTGGCCCAACAATGACAAAGGAGAAACATTTTTCAGGTATTTTTGAGTATTTTTCATGGTAGAGTTAGTCATTTCCTGGTGAATTCTAAAAAAAAAAAGTTGTTGATGATTCATCCTTCATCCAATGAAATACTCTCTCGCTTATGACCCTGCCGGAGCCGAGTGAGTCCTGTTTAACATGGTCTATAGGTGTTTTGAAAGGCTGCTACATGCTGGCCTGGCTGGGTCTGATTACTGTACAAAAGCACTACTTTAATCTGACATAAGCGGGCAACAAAACTGGGCTCAGCAGTTAGACTGGACTGTGTTCGAGAACCAGGGAAAAACATTACACTACAGAGGTGGTTTACATACTTTCACTGTCCTTAGCTTAGTCAGCCATGCAGCTTACCCAACCGACTCATCCCCTGGATGCCAGGAGCCAAACCCGGCAAAAAATCCTGAGGCTGCTCCATTCTCTACCAGACAGGCTAGGTTGTGTATGGTCCCAGGTCAGACTGTGTTCACTGGAAGGTAGACACTGACACTAGATCACAGCACTACCTGCGGTGCATAGCAGTGCTGGGTGGGAGGGTGTAACGCACACTCAGCTCTGTTTGGTTGTATAATGCTTTCATTTCGTTGGAACTACAATGGATAATTTAACCCCACTGATTTTGTGTAATCTGTAAAACAGGAATGATGTCTTAAAACAGATAAACCTGTTTGCTCAGCTGGTCTGTTGGATGAACTTTTACTATCAGGTGGAGGTTTTTGGGTTTGTGCATGTCTCTGTGGGAGGTGTGATAAAGTGAAGGAACTGTTGACCTCGAGGTATTTAAACAGGATTATCCAATTATCGTGTGAAGGAGGATTAGCTGATACGTCGGCTAAATTGTCAATGGTTCTCAAATTAAACTACATTTGTGCCTGAAATGCTTGGCAGCGTCTCACTGTGAGCCATTATGCATAGTGAGCTCTTCAAACAGCTCTCAAGGTGAGAGTTACTCCTGATTTACAATCATCATCTAAATCACATCAAAGACAATAAAACCACCCATTCATTAAAAAAACAAGAAAAACAAAAAAAGGATCTTGCCCATTATTCCTTCACTTTGACGTTTGACCTTCAGCGTGCAGAATGGTGTATGGACAGTTTGACAACAGACGGCACATTCGTCATGTTTCTTCTTACCTCCTCACCTTAAATCTGAGTTTAAGATGTGCATATAGGAGCGGGATTTTGTGATATCACAATTAAAAGCCAATCATGGTCCAATATGCAAGTTATACAAGTGTGATCCAGGGCACATACACAGTTTTACAATCCATTTCATCCATTTCTGTATGTTTCAGTGAGAAGGAAGAAGCATTGACCTGAGCATTTCCTGTCTTTAACATATCTGGACTGGATCTTTAAATAGGGTTCAAAGGGTTTTGACCAAAAATGAGCACTGGCCCTTTAATGATGATCTTTGACATCTTCAAATACATGAATATGACATCAGACCTTGTTAGGCTACTGAGAAGTTAATTATAATAATTATAGAGTAATCAATGAAACATAAGACAATCTTTGATCCTATTCAAGTCCTTTCCAAAAAACACCATCAATTACGTCAGAAAGATGGCAAATAGATGTAGCTATAATGTTAAACTTCCTCGTTCATCAAATATTAAATGAAACGTCATTAAATATGGATGAGAATAAAAAGAGAGACCGTAGAGCTGTCAGCTTGGATTGCTTCAAATGTATTAAGAGTTGGAGAGGTCAAACAGCTCAGTTCTTACCTTTGCAAAAAAGCAGACCTTTCACTGTAGCTGTGCCATCAGGCATGTAGGGGGATTTGGATGTAGCCTGGGGGAAAGTCAGAAGACATCTTCCACTTTGAGGGCTACTTCCACTGAACTGCCATGATCGAGAACATTCAGATGACAGGGGGACTGTTCAGCTCCCATGAAGGGTTTGGAAACAGCAGCGCAGTCTTCACTCACAACCAGTGTCCTTAAGGGAGACGGTACAAGGTCATTATTACTTTGATCGGGTTCAAACTGGGTTTGCGAGCTTTCAAAGTGTCTTTCAGAGGACTTTATTAAGCGCGGAGCACGTTTTACGCCATATGGAGACAATGTGCGCTCAGGACAATGAAGGCGGTGAAACGCGCTCCTAATTACCACTCAAGGAAAATCCTTGAACACATTCCGCCTATTTAAAGTGGTAAACGCTCATGTTGTAATCCCCCAGTTGGAAAATATTCCTTGTTTCATTGTAAAAGCCGCTGATGTGGAGTCCTTCTTGACTTTAACGCGTAAAACTCTCGCTATCCCGATTTCCGTGTCCAAAAAAAACTTGATTTCACGTCCAAAAAAAGAAGAGAGACGCAACTCTTTAAAAAAAAATCTCAGCAGCAAGTTGTTGCGTTTCAAGTAAAAGCTGTGAGCAATGTAAATCGTATTTTCTTCCCCCTCTGAGCCAGGAAGAGACGAGGCAGCTTCATCCAATTCCTCCAAAGCGCTAGTACGCTTGTGGGAATGTGAGAGGCTTTCACCGTGGTGTGTGCGTGTGTGTGCGTGTGTGTGTGTGTGTGTGTGTGTGTGTGTGTGTGTGTGTGAGAGAGAGAGAGAGAGAGAGAGAGAGAGAGAGAGAGAGATGGGGGGTGCAGCACTGGGAATATGTGTGGTTTCTGGAGTGTGTTTATGGAGGGAAATGAGGCACTGTGCCATGCTTTACTTGCATGTGCAGTGTGCAGACAATAAGGGGGATGGAGTGGTTTTGAGGAAAAGCTGATGAAGAAGAAGCTTTGGTGATAGAAAAATGGATCAGCTTGTTGTGTTGGATGTGTGAGCAACAAGCAGCAGGATTGAGCATACAGTATTAAGTCACGGAGCTCTGGAAACATTCCTGCAGTAACAAATGCAGTGTGGAAAGTGTGTGTTTATGTGTCTGACAGCTGTAATATTGGCACGAGCGATTCCTTGTGTGTTCATGTAAGATATGCAACGAACGGCCAGATGTTTGGAGTTAGCAGGACTCAGAGAGCTGGGTTTGAGTTTGTTTCTTCTGTCACATGCAGAGAAGAGAGAGGGCAAGCAAAAACGTTGCAGATGTTGGCATGCATCTCATTTCCTGTATTTACATGCTGGAATTAATTCAATGAAAACACAGCAGATATTTTTGAACAATAAGTTTGAAGCGTGTGTGTGTGTGTGTGTGTGTGTGTGTGTGTGTGTGTGAGCGAGAGAGAGAGAACTGAGATTCCCAAGGGCAGAGTGGTACAGCTGAACATGCCACACTGGATACACATTTGTACATGATCATTAGGGCGTTCTGTTGGTCCTCAGGTGCCATTCTCAACCTTAAACCTGACCATGACATGCCTGACCTTAACCCCAACCCTTACTCTCATTATAGCTCCACACACTTAAAAAAAAAAAACCTTCAGGCTCCCTCCAGTTTCACCATTTAGATATTTTTCGTTGGCTCTTGTGGAGACATCATAAAAACATAAACCACATGCCTGCTCTAAAAAAACCCTCTTAAGACAGCTAGTTGAGATTCATGTCGAAATCTGGCGCGGTGGTCAGTCATTCGCTGTATTTACATTCCATAAGAGATCGAAATGAAAACAGAGAGAAGGGGCAGAGAGAGACAGAGCAGGAAGGAGACGGAGAGGTGTGGGAGAGGAAAAGGGGAGAAAAAACAAAGCCTTACATTGTTACATTGTTTACAAGCCCGAATGGGATTTAAAAAAAATGCGTTGACCTTTTCTGCCATACTTATTGTAAGCAGCTGTCTGCAACTTGATAATTAAAGTGAAAGTGTAACTGAGAGTAGTTTTGGAAAGAAAGTATGTCAGGAAATGTTAGAGATGGAGGACAGGAGGAGACAAGGGGAGGAGGCAAGCGGCAACCTCCAGTGCTAGGAAATGAAGCCAATGCGGAAGTGCTAAAAACTGTAATTCATCGAGGGGCCACTTGAGATGGGCTGCAAAAGTGAGTCACTCTCCATAAGAGCCCGAATTAAAATGTCCAACAGCAGAACAAAACATGTTTACAGCCTGGTACAGACAATGGTTTTGATTTCTATAGCTAATTTCCCCAGATGATATTAAAGCTCAAAGTTGCACATAATTAACAGCATGAATGCTTGATTGACAGGTAAGTGCAGCTACAGATGGTTTATTCGAGTACACAGGCGTCATTTGGCCAAAAGGCATATTTTCAGCTTCAAAATAGCACTTTGAAAACCTGCGGTTGACGTCACTCAGGCTCTGTCTGTTCTTTATACTGTCTATGAGGTGAAATAGAGAATTGAGCTTTTTTATCATTAGAAATGAGAAAGTCTCAGTGGATTAGGGTGTGAATGACAGGTTGGGGGACTGGTGAAAACCGACGGGAGACACACAAGATTATTTCAAGTTCATTGAATGGACGGGACATGTAGACAAATGGTTTAAGGTGGCATCAAGTGATTGAGTGAATCATTTGTTGTATAAAATGTCCATCACTGTAGCCAAGAAACTCAAGGTGATGTCTTGGGATCTTGGGAGATGGAACCAGATCTTTGCCAATGATTAAAATACTTATTTTTCCTTCTTTCACTTGTCAGGCAAAACCCTACCTCTCTTTCTCCCCGGTTACTGCTGTCATTGGCTATTTTTATGCGTCTTGAATGAATTATGACACTGTGTTTGTGTGACGTCGAAATCTGTCCCACACACACAAGTGTACTGAATAATAATTACAGCCTCTCTGCTCCTTTAACACACCATGTTGACATGTAGGTCAGTTAGCCTCTGTTCTCCTGGGTGTATCCCCCACCTCTCTCTCTCTCTCTCTCTCTTTCTGTTGAATTGATTTTCAAAGAATTAAAAAACTGATCAGGAGAAACAGCAGTGTTCATTTCTTTGCCTCTGTGGATACAACAAAGATTGTTTACACTCACTCATGTGGTGTACCCTCTAGATACAGGAGCACTCCCTGAGCAGTCCCATTTTTCATGCTTATATTATATGCAACTGTTATAACCTGATACGTTGTATCTTCACTGCACTCTTTGAAAAGAAATATCTGTTGTTTGAGGTTTAGTATGGGCTTAATAATTCACAAGTGCCCTGAAATCCATCTAAATGCTTTTAAGCTTCACTGCTGAGCTTTTACTGACCTGATGTCGAAGCTTTAACGTCACCAAAAGCAAATTTCACACATTCAAGCAAACATCTACTGTGAAAGAAATAGTTCCAAATTTGGGAAAATACACGTATTTGCTTTGTTTTTAAGAGTCCAATGGGAAGACATTTACAAGACTGCTCTTGTGATTGTCTTTTATTTTCAGGTCTTTCTTGGAAAAGAGACCTTAATCTCACCGAGACTGCCTGATTAAATGGAGATTGAATAAATAAAAAATACTACATACTAAATACTACAGGTATAAAAAGAGAGATCTGTATCATTAGTGAGCTACAGTAATATAATGTACCACTACACACACACACAATGGGGAATGAATAGTTATGACATCTACCTTGCTCTACGTGCGCCCCCCTACTTCCCTGCTCTCTATCACTATGGTTACAATGATGCAGGTTACCGTGGCAGCCAAGTCAATCCCACACTCACATTAAGGCTCACGTGCATGTACACACAGACATACGCAGGCTGTGACGCTCAGGAGTTGAATATAGAGTTTCTTTTTGCTATTTGTAGAGGGAGACGGGGATGTTGGACTGTCGTCATTTCTGCATTCACCTCTGCCTCTGCTTTTCTTTCTTATCTGTCTCTTTGTGAGCAGATGATGGATGAACAGATGCGCCCACTCTGATTTGTTTTCATTCAATATCTTAAAATAAAATACAACACAGAGCTGAATAATTTAGGACACCACTATCAAAAACTATACCCATGATTGGCACACCAGGAAGTATCTTATCTGCCGCTGCCAGTCTTGATCTCGGTGCTCTTATCATCTCTTGTTGTTGTTTTGGTTTTTCTTTGGTTGGTGGATAAAGTTCTCTCTGTGGGTGTGTGGCTTTGCTACCACCTACTGTTCATTTTAACAACTGTCAGACAAGATTTTCTCGAAAGATTTCCAAGGTGAATCATAATGGGGTTAAAGAAAATACATGTTAAGGTCATGTTTGGTTGTATGTTGTCAGTGTTTGGATTCATTTCACTGGTCATCGGTTAACATGAGTGAAAACTTACAATTTCCCAGAGCACAAAGTGGCTTATTAAAATAGTTTATTTTTGCCTAAAGCACAAAAATATATACTTTACAATCAAATAAGAAAACTAGCAACTGTTTCAATGTATCTCAAAATAAATAATACTACAAATATAAATCTGTGTCTTAGCACTTCCTGTCATATTAAGTCTTAATACCCACTTCCCCCTCTTGGGTTATGTGTATGTATACACTAGAGTATGTTCACCTTTATCCCTTTTGGGATTTACTCAGACTTCTTAATAGTAATCCCATTACTTCTAATCCAACCCTCCTCCTCCTCCTCCACACCCCCCGCACATGCTCTCTCACACACAAATACACACGTAGCCTAGATTTTTCTCATTTAGACCAGCAACCATTCATGTTGTTGGACTACTGCTGTCGTTGTTTTGGATTCACACTCATAAAACGCCATGGAGCCTTTTCCCTCAAGACTACACCCAGTGACACCTGGGTAAGGAAACTGTATAACGTGGGAGAGCGTGCTAGAATAGAGATTAAGGAATGTCTGTAACGTAGCAGAACCTCTGTTGTTTATCAATATGTCTGATAACTGATATTGGTATTCATAAATTTGATTTTTATTTCAATTTTGTTGTTGGTAAAATGCAATATTAACTGATTATTTTTAAATGCTACATGCGGTTTTAGTTTTTTCCAGAGAATTGACTCTCATTTTAATTATACCACCCCTACATAATTAACATTTAAATTAGCAGTTTATAAACTTTAATGTTCCAATGTCATAAGGCATGCTTTTGAGTAAATCACCCAAGACTCGGTTGGATTTAAAGTCTCAAAGCCGGTTTCCGGAGCAGTTTAGTACAGTCTGGTCTGGAGGTGCCAAACAAACCCGGAGCTGGCCTATGTGTTTAGCTGTCTCTGAGGTATTAGGATAAGCTTAGCCACTCTCCTGCTTTCAGACACACCTACCCAGGGCAAGATTACACATGTTTTAGGTAGGCCATAATAAAATGAAATGTGTGCCTAAAGTCATCTTAAAAAAATGTTTTAATCATATTTACAGCCTTAGTGCTTTTAAATGTTTTTCTTCCACGTCTCACTGCTGTTCATTTTGAGAAAATGAGGTAAAAGCAATGAAGAGGAACAGGAGGATGAAATGAAGGCAGTTAATCACATCCACTAATGATGATGTCATGCCAACAGACATCCCCCAAATGAAATGTTTTAGCCATTAGTGCTGGAATGATTAGTTATGTTTACTTGTTTAAATGATTTATCGAGCAACAACACCATGCTATCATCTCAGTGAGGCAGAGGTTTGAGCCAAATACTAATGTCAGCATGCTAACATTCTCACAGTTAACATGCTGATATTTAGCATATTTATTAATCTGTTGATCTTTTTTTCATTTCACTGGTTGTTCAGTCCATGAAATGGTGAAAAAGCTGATCACTGTTTTCCAAAGACCAAGGTGATGCCCTCAAAAGTTGTCAACGACTCAAAGATATTAAGTTTACACTTATTTAGGACTAAAGAAAGCAGGTTCACTTGTAAGAAGCTGAAATCATATTCATATAGATGTCTGTAGTTTAGCAGGTATTTTGAGATTTTTTTCAGAATGTCTGTACAAAAAGTTATGTCAGTATATTTAATAGACTATTTCAGTACAATGTGGAGGACTGCCCAAAAAGCCAAACACCATCATGGAGCCACACTGCCACTATGGCTAAAATGCTTCCAACATCTTAAATTTGATATATTGCTTTTCATTGTTCCATGGTGCTATATATTGAATATCTTTGAGCTTTAGCCAACTGAAGACGTTACCTTGGACTCTGAAAAATTGGCATATTTTACAATTTTGACTGCAGGATTAATCAGTTACTAAATAAAAATGGACAGATTCATTGTTAAAGAAAGTAATTAGTTTCAGCCTTTACGGTCAGTAACTTTATTACTTCGGTGCAACAAATTCACACTCCTTTCAAAGAGTGGAGTGAAAGTTATCTATCTTATCCATGGTGTGTATCACAGTAAACGTTTGACTTGTGACAGCAGGAGAAGCACAGGTATAACTCATAAGATTAACGATGGGTCCATTCCATTAAGGTGTGAACTAACATGCAAGGCCCTGGCACCGGCCCACCTGCCTGGAATGCAGCCCATTATTAACATAATTAGTTACACTTGTGTTTGACAAGCCCAAATGTCAGCGGTAAGTCAAGGTCTTATATCTCTCCTCCGAGGGTATCGTGTAACCCATTCCCTGTAAGGGCTGCGGTTAATCATCTATGAAAGAGACTTTAGCAAGGAAGCAACGGCCGTCTGCTGCTATCTGCTGTCATGAGTGGCAGTTTTCTGGGTCATTTAGGAGAGGAGAAAACAAAGGAGAGGAATAGGGCTTTTCTGTGAGCTCTGAGACACGCAAGGCATGAAATAATAATGATGTCTTGCCAGTAAATATCTCCAAATGTAGAGTTTTCCAGTCACTAACCTCAAGGTTTATATTACTCTTGTTTTTTTTATAGTTTTGTTTTCTTTGTTTTTGTGTTATGTTCTTGTTTATTCCAAGCAAACATCTGCAGATGGTGGATGTAGGACATTTAAAAGGCTGAAAGGTGTAGAATTTCATCCACTCATTGATTAATTGCTCTCATATGTAATTGATTTTGGAGTTTAACCTCGCCAAGGATTGTAATTTCATCTTTTGTCAGCAGCCAGATGGAGTAAAAAATACAAAACTGTAAACATGCTGACAGGAAGACACACTATATACAGTAAAATATAGTCTGTTCCTCACACACTCTCCGGAATAAAATGTTTTTCTGCTGCTTTCACAAACACACCAAGTGCCACAGGGTATTATTACTCAGCGTGCATGATGTAACTATTTCGTCTCGTCCTCAGGTTGTCCTGCAGAATCTGTTAATGTGCATGGTGTGCTTCTACTCCCTGTACTACATCGTGGTCAGCGCCTGCATCGGACTGCTCAGGTATTCACACAAATACTGAGACGTACTGCAGTAACATAGAGCGAGGTCAAATCAGCCCATCTTCATCATCTTCTGGTGTGTCTCCAGGGTTCATGAGATCAACAGCTTGTTGACTCCATTTGATTACACAACACAACCGTCATGGCAGAACCCCAAATACCTGGGTGAGTAGCACTGTTGGAATATAACCAAGTACAGTTTAACATGTCATTTACTTGAGTATTTAAGGTTAATGCGACTTATACTTCTACATATGAGTGTTTATTTACTACATTAATTTGACAGTTCATATTGACTTTGCATATTTAAAGTCAAGATCAGTTTATGAAATGATGCACTGTAGATTAAACAAAAGTAATAGTAGCTTTGCCTCCACCAAGCATGAAAAAGCTGCTTACAGTCAGTAAGAAAGTAAGTAAGAGTAATCCTATTATAATAATGTGGATTAGCATACAGTATATTACTAATTAGGGTCATTCTGCTGCATCATGACTGCTTTTACATTTGATTATTAAAGTATAATTTTCTTATATGCATGTACTTTTGCTCGAGTGTGATTTTAATGCAGTTTTTCTACATTATAGTAGTAAGTACTGTTTTTAATCCAGTATGTCAGATTTAGGCAGCTCTGTCTACAGAATATGGTAGAAATGGAATATAGTATAATATACATAAGTATTACTTGTATAATCACCTCAAAAAAATAATCATTGATTTTGTTACACGGAGTCTGCCATGTTGAATGTTTCTGCAGTAACCCTGAACGGACAAACTGAACACTGGCTCCAGATGGGATTTTGTGTTTCTCACGTTTTGTGGTCACCATAGTTTCTCCTTCACACTAGGAAGGAGAGAATAGAAGCGAGGGAGTTGCCGTCAGCAACTAGACAGCACTAGATGCCACTAAACACTACTTCTTTAAGTCTTCACATGTTGTTGACTCTGTCCTCAATGGGCCTTTTAATACAGAAGACACATGTTACAGCAGTAATGTTTAATGGTGGCTGATTTCAGTTCAGCTGCTTCAGTTTTAGGATCCTGATATTGTACATGTTGATTCACTGTTACACTCGTTGCTCACTGGACCGACGTTAATGCATTATGATAATGTGCCTTTCCTCTTATGATGTGTCAAAATGTCTGCTGTTATCTCAATAAAAGCGAAATCATCACAGATGTTATCTTGTAGTTTGAGGGGGTTTAGCCACAGTTACTATAATAAGTGTGACTTTGACTTTTAACCGTGAGATTTGATGTGATATGATATGAAAACTGAATGTGTGATTGTAAAGCATATTAGAAAAGAACAATATGAGGCCGAGTACAAGCTGAGTGCATTTTCTTCCTCCTTCCAGTTGGTGTAATTTCCACAGAAGTGACCTATGTTTTGGGAGGGCTGGTGTTCGCCTGGATAGTAGAGGAGTGGGTTTGGGATTACGCCATAACTGTCACACTGCTGCATGTCGCGATGACTGTAGCAGGTAAACACACACAAACACAGATAAATGGGATCAATAGAGCGGAACAGCAGATAGGATTGGAGGCCTGGTTATGTAAATAGAAAGACTGGCTGTAGTTCAAACACACACACACACACACACACACACACACACACACACAGTCCATATTTTAGAGATTGAGTACAAACATCCTAAACTTGCATCCTTTTTTCTAAAACTTTCACATAAAAAATAATAAATTAAATGAATACATGCTGTGTGTTGTATGTCGAGGTAGATTTTACACACATTTTCTATGTCTCTGCAGTGATGTCAGATTTCCCTTCAGCTGAACAGTGGTGGATAGCTCTGGGTAAGATTTCTATTCCTCTCTACCCCCTCCATGTTTATCCTTATCTGTGTCCAATCCCATTTGCAGAACATGAAAAGTCTGTTTCTCTCTCTCTCTATCTGGCCAATATATTACTTTTGCCTGTTCCCAGACTCCCACATCGCCTCACACTCAGGCTTTTTAAGGACAGCTGCTGTCCTCCAGGAACCTTTCTTTGATTAATCTCTTTCTCTTATTTATCTAATTCCTCTCTCTGCAGGTTCAGGCCTGGTGATGATGATATTTGGAGGACAGCTTATGGCCTATAAACTCTTTAGGAGTAACTTTGTCTATCCTACTGAACTACAGAACTTCTAATGAGAGCTTTTAACTGGCTTACTGGTTAATCTCAGATCCGGATACATCCAATGAGTTCACTTTTCTAAGTTTGTACTGCTAGGTAACATAGTAGATAGTCAGATCCCTCTTTATACTGTGCCCAACTTTGCCTATTTAACATTTTTTAACATTATGTACAGTTTAAATGTTTTTGTATTGTTTGAAAACTCCAAACTATAAGCTAAAAGGAATAGAAGACATGACACCGGTAGCGTTATGTAAAAGACTGGATTCACAGCTGCTAAATATGAAATCTAATGGATATAATAATGGTGAGATAAGTCAGAAACATTTCTGTTGTAATGTTTGTTATATTTATGTGTCACATAGCTGAGTGTGCTGTGTAGTAGTCTAATAAAGATGACTCTTTCAGACAGCAAGAAGAAATCAAATGTCCAGAAAATGTGCATCCTTTGGACAAGATGAGATCTACACCACAAATACAAAATGACTTTAATGGTTGTATGTATTAGTTCAAATTGAATTTGCATTAAATACTTTCAGCAAAATGTTTTTTGGTGTTTGTCTATTTTGCCTGCCAGGACTGGCTGTTCACTGGACCTTTTTCACAGCAGCAATTGTGACGTGAAATAGTAGGGTCAACACAGGTGTTTCCAATTATAGTAATTACGGTTTTGTTCCATTTATTGCAGCAGAGAGTTTCCAACATGCAGCGCAGCAGCACCCTGACTCTGTTTGACCTGAATGCAACAGGACCTTAATTAGCATCATCGATAACACCTGTGTTTACTATTTCACGTCAGAATGGCTGCTGTGAAAAAAAAGGTCTATTGCTATCAGTATTTTCATTAGTATGAGAAAACAATAAAAAATACTAGTATGCTGGTGACAGTGATTTTATTTATATATATGTATATATATATATATATATATGTATGTCTTTTAAAGTTGCTGCATTTGCTACATTCATTATGTAATACAGCTCAGTTCTCATATTTTCAGTCATACACTGCCCTCCTCTATATCACACATACATATTATATCAACATAATTAACACAGCATGCCTTTAGCAACAATGTTTTTTTTTAATTTCCAACATTTTCTCTCGACTTATTCTTTCATGGCTTGTCTTTTATCACACTTTTGTCTAGACTTGAGTGGTTGATGTGTAGCCTACAAGGAAGTATTATTGTGTATTGTTTTTATTGAAGAATAGTTTATTTAAAATGTGTATTATGTTAGAAAAAACATAATAAATTGAGGAGGGGGAGCCTGAATCTTAGTTAATTATATTAATAATAGTAGTGGTAGGAGCTGACCTGTGACCTGTGGCCTGCCCACACTTCAGCCTCATTTGTTTTCAGTGTCACCTGACTCTGACTCCGGCCTGAGCGCCAAAGACAGGCTCAAACTTTTACTTAATTAAGCTAACTTAACTTAACTTGTTTACCTGGCTAAATTAAACCTGAATCACGGTGACCTAAACACCAGACACATGCCAGGAAACGGGTTGGTGTCCAGTATCCGGAGGCTGATAAACAGCGAGGCGCGGCTGAGGACTGCGGTAAGTTTTCATGTTTGAGGCTAACATGAGCTAAGTGCTAATGTCGCACCATGATTATTTTCATTATCGATTAATCTGTCAATAGTTTACTCAATTAATTAATTAGTTGTTTGGTCCAGAAAATGTTGAAAATCACTTTTCCCTAACGCCCAAATATCGTGTACTGTCCACAACACAAAGATATTTATTCAGTTTACTGTCACAGAGGACTCAAGAAAACAGGAAATATTCATATATGAGGAGCTGAAATCAGAGAATTTGGATTTTCATTTAGCAACTAATTGTTGCAGCTCTAATCTGCAATAGTCCTGTCTGATTATGAGAGGTTTGCCTGATTGGTATTTATTTATTCAAGTGAGGCTTAAATATGATTATACCTCTGAACAGTTTAGGGATATAATACAGTTGAAATTCAGTATCCATTATCACTGACATATTGTTTCTTGACATTAGATTAGATATACTTTATTCATCCCACCATGGGGAAATTCAGTTGTGACAGCAAGATTGTAAGATTATAGAAACAAAAGTAGAGGAGGCCAAAACAAAAAAGAGACACAATAAACAGACAGAAATTAAACGGACAGAAATATCTAAACTACACAATGACCACGAAAAAGTAATCAACCTTCAAAAACAGACAAGTACTGAGGATAAGTGTGGCATGATATATAAAGAGTATTGTAGTATAAAGTGACCATAGTGTAAGTAATCTTGTAAAGAAGTGACCATCATATAAATAGCATTACAAAAATAAGTGACCACGATATAAATAAGAACTGCAAGGTATAAATGAAATAAAATGGAATAAACTAGAAAACAAAAATTGCAATGAACATGAACAGGAGACGACAACAATCAGGTGATGCAGGTGTTGTACATGCAGTAAAACAAATGAAATAGTAAAACATGCAGTTAAACAAATGAAATAGTTATATAAAGGTTGTATGAGTGTACAAATTATACACATGTGGACCAAGTGAATATCGTAAAAAGTATAAATGTAAACTCAATCCATGTTGTGCAGTCGCATGAATCGAAGACAAAAGCAAAATCATCAATAAGAGCTGACAAATGAATAAAAAAGCTCAGATTTATATATATTCTATCATCGCACTTTTGTACTTCAACTTTGTTTCCTTCCAGTCAAATGAAAACACGCTGCTTTGTGAATGTGAAGCAGCTGCATCTGTATGCTTTGATCATAACAAGTGTCAGATTGGATCGATTGTGAAAACAGTGTTGAGTTTTGTGACGTGTTTTCATGCCGCTGTAGGGTCCGTTTGAACATCTCCGCCAGAAGATGGATGATGTCTTGGCAGATGGAGGGATCATGAAAGAGGTGGTGCAACCTGGAGATGGACCACCTGTCCCCCAGAATGCTTCAGTGTTGAGTATAAGTGCTTTTTTTTTATTCTACAAACTCCTGACGCTTGAGTTTTTTTTGTTGTTTTTTTGCCACATTAGTCTGTTCAGCCATAATGTCTCATCATTCTCTTTCCTCCAAGTTCATTACTCTGGTTTCCTGGAGTATTCTGACCGGCCTTTTGAAACTACCACACACCTCAGGTACCCCCGGATGCTGAAGTTAGGGAGAGGTCAGTAATCAGCAGTGGAAATGTGGCCTACAGGAAAACTTTTCTCTTTGATTAAAAAGATTTTTGAAACGGTCGTTCAAACAGAGGTGACGCTAGCCGGACTGGACCTGTGTCTGTTGACCATGAAGAAAGGAGAGTTCTCCCGCTTCCTCCTGGAACCCCAGTACGCCTACGGAGACCTGGGTTGTCCTCCACTCATTCCTGCTGCTGCCGTGGTTCTGTATGAAATTCAGATAATAGACTACCTCGACTCAGGACAAGTGGACGACTTTATCGCACTGAGTCCAGTAGGTGTCTTGTTGCTGGAGACTTGACATCAAATGTTTGACCATGATGATTTCCACCCACTTTTGCATGCATTTGTGTAATTATGCTATTTTTGCTTCCAGAAGCCAACATGTGATTATGCACTTTGAAACTTTATGCTAAACCTTTTGCTCCTTGAAGATGCAGGATTTCTGTTTATATTCTCGGCTATTTTGCCTTGTTTTTTATCTCCTCTGTCCACAGGAGGAGCAGAACTCAGTTCCTCTGCAGAGACTTGTTGAAGTTGTCAACACAGTACGCAGCTTTGGCAACCGCTGCTTCAACCAGAGCCAATATGAAAAAGCCAAAGATCGATATAAACAGGTAAATCTCTTAAAGAGATTATTAATTTTCATTATATTTCACTTTATCAGCTAATGACGTGCCATGTTTATATGTATATACTGGTTATAATGTATTATATCATAAAATGAAATGTATTTTGTAATAGATTCTGTGTTTGGCAAACAGGCAGTGATGCTGCTGGGGAACAGGGAAACACAGAGCGATGCAGACAAGGACAGGATCAGAGCAGCGCTGCTTCCTCTTTATCTCAACCTTTCTCTCACTGAGCTGCGTCTGGACAGCCCGCACAAAGCTCTGAAATATGGCAACAAAGCCCTGGAGATAGACTCTGCCAACACAAAGGCTCTTTTCCGCTGCGGACAGGTCAGACAGGGCTTTTGTTTGTTTACAGCACAATTTTCAATCCTTAGAGAATTAGTACAATACCACTGTGGATCCATTGGGAGCTATACCTTCACCTCAAGGGTCTATACTGTATGTTGCCGGTTGTAGTCCGTTATTCAGACTGATGTCATCTCTGTCAGGCGTATCTGGAGCTGCATGAGTACAAGAGTGCCCATGGTTGTCTCTTAACTGCTCAAGCTAAGAAGCCCTTTGACAGCGACATCAACAACCTGCTGAGGAAGGTGGCAATGTAAGATGAACTTTTGTTGACACTTGTTGATGTTTTAGAATGAATCAAGGCAGTGTGGTCCAGTTGTCTTAGATTCAAGGTAACAGAATTGTGAAATTGTGAATTTATATATGGTGTTGTAGTTTGAAATGGCAGAGCTACTAGGCCACACATGAATCTGAAGATATGCATGTGTATGAATGGTTTTCATGTTTCAGATGCTACAAAGACAGCTTGGACAACCAGAAAGACATGTACTCCAAGATGTTCAGAGACTTGAGGAGCAAGTGAAGATGAGTAAAAAGGTAAGAACTCCTGTTCACTATCTTACATTTTTGAGCTTTTCAGGAAGGCTAGTCTAATTATTTCAATGTTTGTGTCTTGCAGAGTAAGGACCGCATTTTCTCTCCAGTCCTGCAAATTCAGAAAGTCAAACCTTTTGTATGTCATGACAGGAAATAAACTTGTACACACATTTTGTTCATGTCCTTTAAAAAGAAGTAGGAAGTTCTTTAAAATCCTTCAAATGTTTGTTGATAATGTAACCCAGCAGTTGTTTCTGTTTTGAAGATATTCTTTACTGTCACCTCAAATGACTAAATATGAAGGCTGGAAGAATAATCGCACGAGGAGTCACAATGAATCTTAAGCGGTTGCATTTTTCTATAAAATTGTTTGTTTGTAAATAGTTTGCTGGTGTGTTAAATATTTGCACGGGGTGTGATCACTCTAGGTGATAATAATAAAAATAAATCTTATTCACTTCTAAGATATCTTGTCTTTGTTGCAGATAAAGTGGAAATGTATGGTCAAATTTGCTGAGCTCTCTTTTCTTAAATTTGATATTGATTGTTTTGATTTATTGTGAAATAAATGACTGCAGTTGTAAGGACTATGATAGTCAGTGTAAATTGTTCAATTCAACTGCTGACAAAGGAAAGAAAATCTGAACACAGAGACATAAAAGTTAGATTTTGTGCTATATTTTCATTAATAGTTTAATAAAAAAATGCTTGAAGTTCACTTCAGTCCTTATTGTCCTGTGTAGATTTGGCTTTCAGCAGTTTCAAAGAATATGTGGGTTAAGGGCTTGGGGATAATTTGCATTTTGATTCAAGGACAACTAAACAAACACCAGGGGGCGTACTTCAACAATTTCTGCCTCCAGAAAATAAAATAAAATGTGATATAAGAGAATTTTAAGTTGAAACAAAATCAAGTTTTGGCTGAACAACTCCAAAAACAACCCAGGATGTGAAATGTTTTATTAAAATATGGAAATTTAGATGTTTTCATATGAATAAAGTGCTTGAAATTTCATTTTGAATCTTGCTGCTGTCAGTAGCCAACCTTTCTGCCTTTGCTGCAGTCTAGCAGATTGCTCTGCTGACCTCCATCACATGCTGCCGTACTGTGTGAGGAGGTAATAACTGTCACGTAGTAACTGGACAGATTGAACGGATGGAAAGTGGGTAGACTGGGCGAAGTGGGGAGGGGCAGATGGAGGAGCAGCAAAATCTGATTGACCTTCTTTGACTAATCCTCTGTGAGTGTGTGTGTGTGTGTGTGTGTGTTTTTTTTTCTTCTCCCAGCACATGGCCAGCAGGTCATGCTCTGGTAAAGACTGTTTAGCCGGGTGCATACACAGACACAATGGTCTCCAGATTTGTCCACTACCTTCATCTCAGGTGAGGAACGAGAGAGTTATCTGTGTGTTTGCTGACTCAGTCTACTTCTCATTTGTTTAAGCCTGTGTGTGTGTGTGTGTGACTAATCTCCTGACACGTATGATTGAGTGTGTGTCTGGCTGTTCTACACTGAGGTGGCAATACTTCACTATTCTATCAGTTTTGCTGTCATGACTGATGCTAAACACTATGCAGAACTTTGATTTCAAAATAAGAGGTGCATGTAATTACAATTAATTAAGTATATGCAAGCATGTAGACAGTGAAATAGTCTATTTACACTCTGATGTTTAAGGCTGTACTTTACTCCACACTGACCTTACAGCTGTAGTTATCATCTGCTTTGCAATATTTTCACTTCAGAAATCTGATAAGCTCATCAAATATGATGCATGCTGTAAATTAAGTAGTTTAACTACCTGAAGTGTCTATTCAAATAATTTACAGCAGCAGTATTCTACCTTTGATAATTAATTACATTTTATTACTAATTCAGAGTGTGGAAAATGGGGACAAGGGTCATATCACATCAAGCAAAAGTATGATAATGAAGGTGATAGATAGGCGTGAGTTTGTTCTTATTGGAGGCAGTTAAAACGTTGAAGAAAAAGGAGGAACAATAGAGGAGAATAGGCCAGGAAGAGGTATATGTTTGATTGTAGTTAGTGACTGCATAATATCTTTGCCTTCAGTCCGGCCTTCAGTCAGTGCAGTGGTTCTTAAACTTTGTTCTGACATGTCTTTCAGAAGCTGTATAAAGCTCACGCCACCCAACCTCCACCACACTTTTTATTAATCATTACCTAGATATTAATTATAACAATGATAGCAACTAATAAATACGTCCAAGTTGAATTTTAAGGTCATAGCAGCATCAGCAAACTCGTGGCTTCCTCTCTCTCCCAGGTTGAGAATCACGGATCAAGTCAAACATCATTTGGATTGAATCGAGCTTTTTCGTGAGCTTTTTATTTTTATTTTTATGTCCATGGTGACTGTGAGGACTATATTTAAATATGGCTTTTACTTTTTAAGGGCTAAATTCAAAATGTGTCACTGCCCAGTACAGACTTTAGTATGCAGCAGTTTATGAAGTGGGTGTACACCTAAAAAGACAATAGAAGAGATGCATGATGTTGAGTAATGTTGATCATTTATAGAAACACCAGGAAGTGAGTCAGCGCGCTCTTGGAGCAGAAGGGGGCGCCACACCATGCGCAACTTTGTCCTGCGGTTTCAGCCAATCCCTGCGCAGTGCTGTGTCTGTAATCCAGCCCCTGTCCTGCAGTGTCTCACAGAGAGAGAGAGAGAGACACAAGTTGTAGAGAAAGACGAGAACAAGAGGGAGAGGCGGTGATGTCAGAATGAGTCTGCAACATAACAGTCCAGCGATGGAAACATAAGACGCACCAGATAGATCGATATATCGGTGATCAGACAGACTGCCTATCAGTTCGGGAGTGGATGTGAGGTGAGTGTGAAGAAGAAAGGAAAGAGGGAAGAAGAAAAGGAGGAGAAACATGAGTCGGCAGCAGCAGCAGTCCCAGGGAGTGGTTTTAACGGGTTACCACAGCAACGCGGAACTGTTGCCGAAAACTGGACCGTGTCCTCCAGGGTGTCCGTCAGTCCTGGAGTCCAACGCGCCCAGGTGGGACGTATGAGTGTGTGCAGGTGTGATATCACACTTTGAGTCGAGGCCAGTGGCGACTGAAGGTGTGTGTGTGTGTGTGACAGAGAGAGAGCAAAGGTCACACTGTGTTATTTTCCTCATTTTGAAACAGGACATAGTTGACTGTCAGCACTAACTTCACAGTACAAACCTGGTTAATTGCACTCAGGCAGGATTACTTTGTTATAATTCCATGATGGGGCCAAACTCCGCCCATGGCCTTGTGTTTTTCCTTTTACCACATTCTCTAATCAGCAGGTTAACCTTGACTTTGTTATACTAGCCCAGATTCTGCAAGGTTGCCTATCTGACTCTTCCACACCACTGTAGGTCCAAGGAGAGGAATGCAGTATTTAAAAAACACAGCTCTGAGTCAGTGTTTGCAGTATAAAATAGTCAGTTGCTGCTGTTGTTGGTCTATTGTCAAGATTATGCAACAGTTATTGGATTAGTCAGTGGTTATATAATACCAGCACTTATTTTAAAATTAGATCAGTCATTGAAGTCGTTTCTAGATCAATGATGCTTCATATTTGATCGCCCTGACTCCTAAAAATGTGAGGATTTACTGCTTTTCTGTCTTTTGGCTCATTGTAAATAGAATATCTTTTGGTTTGAGATGTAAGCTGGACAAACTGTTCAGGGCCCCCATTTACACTTTTCTGTACTTGTTGTATTAATCAAACGATCGATAGATTGACTAAGAAAACAATCAACAGAATAATCAATACGGAACATCTTTATTTGCAGCCATAAACTTATGGGACTACCAGGTTTAAAAGAGTTTGTCCCTCGATGCATTCCCTTGATGCATATTTCATTTTATTGTGAGTTAACCTAGTCATAGTTTCTAGAATAAATTGTTTAATCTATTAAAATGTCACACAAATGTCTTGTTTTGTCCCGCCAACCATCAAAACCAAACATCAGTCAGTCCAGTGATATCAAATGGAGAAAAGTGGACACATTAGAGAGGTTAAAGAGGCTTTTATCCTGATAAATAAGTTAAATATTTAATTGATTCTGTGAGCTCTCCTGTAGATGTTCAGTTAGGTTGGGCTCTGTTGATTTATACACCTGATCTGTTTTCATGCCGTGCTAACTGTCACTGTCAAAAGACACATTTTGAGGCGCCGTCACAGAGGAAACTCTGAATGGGAACTAAGCTCACAATAAAACAGCTGTGACAGCCTTTTTATTTATAACTGGACACATTTGTATATGTGTCCACTTCGAGCTGGCTGTGTGTGTGTCCAGTATGTGTTTAGAACCGTCAACAACCGTGGTGTGGTGAAAGTAAACAACTCACAGTCCAGCTGCCTGTGTATGTGTGTGTATGTGTGTGTGTGTACGTACGTACGTACGTACGTACAGTATATGTATGTGTCTGTGTGTGTTCCAGATGGCTTGTCCAGCTAGCTAGAAGAAAACAGCATCACATTACAGCCTGCCTTTGTCTCACCTCCCACAGCAGTGTGTGTGTGTGTGTGTGTGTGTGTGTGTGTGTGTGTGTCCTGTCTAGGTTGACGTGAAGGCTTAGTTTTGTGGTCATTGTTTCCCCTAGTCAGGAAATGAGAGACACAGACAGACAGACAGACAGACAGACAGACAAGACAGACAGAGAGTCTCTGGCTTTTTACCAGCAGTGGACATTCGACCTAAGGAGCCTTAGGTTACGTGCCCTCTGCACATGGATGACTTCTGTTAGTCGAATGGAAAGAGAAGAAGTTGAACTATTAGCGAAAAGGCAGCATGTTTCTGTACTGTTTTCTATTTCCATGTAAGGACCAGAGCTTCCCTCATGCATCCATGTGGTAAAAAAGTATCCAGTGGACACACATGGTTTAGATTAATCCGCTCGTGTGATGTAACAGACAGCCTAACCTCACCACAGCTGAAATTCAACGCTGCACGGGAAATGACATCTGCAGAAAAGGAAGACAAGCTGTGAAAGGTTACAAGGAGTCAGACAAGCATGGGATGGCATATAGTGCTCTGTAGTGACACTCGAGTCACTCAGATTCAAATTGGCATATATCCGGATGAGCAGGACTCACAGTATTACCATGAATAAACACAAGAGTTACCGGACACGTTTGGAAAAAGGATATAATACAAAGAAACACATGACGAGCCAAAAACAGTAGACATATGGTGTCACGCAAGACAAACTGGCATCTGACTCAAACTTTAAACAAAAAAAAAAAAGGAAGAACACATCTGTTATGATGTAGATTAATTAGAACTGAAAGATGATTTATTTAAAAAGTGTGTCATAGCTGAGACCAGTGACAGAGAGAGGGGGAACAGAGGCAGCCTCTGTTTCCCACAGAGGACAGCTGGCACCTGTTGGTCTGAATGGGAATACCCTCCTAACCACACACACACACACACACACACACACACACACACACATTCAGTCGCCTTTCCTTTTCTTATGTCAGCAGCAAAACATCCTCAGCACTCCATTGTTCACATTCTGAAGCTGCCAAAGCATGAAAATAAATCAGATCTGCCACCATATTCAACTCGAGTGGTGAAAGAAGTACTGACGCCACTCATTTATGTATACCCCTCATGTTTGTATAATATAAATATGAAGCTAAAACGAGAAATAACATGTTATCTACCTTAGAGGAGCTGGTAGAGGGATTTTGGACAGAACCACGCTAGTAGTTTCCCTTTGTTTCCAGTCTTTATGCTAAGCTAAGCTAAGCATCTGGCATGAAAATTGTATCAATGTGGCCATCTAACTCTCAGCAAGAAAGCTGTAAACGTGTAAAAATACGACTTATGCAGGCACTGAAAATTTGACTTAAGTTAGATAATTAAGTGGCAGGTAAATATGCTTATAAACACAAATGAAGTTATTAGGATATTAATGCATTTACACAATCATCATTATAAATATCACATATTTTATAAGTTGGCAGGATGTTCTGTGTTTAAAATTTTACTCAGCAAAGTCAGTCTAGCTGTCACAGTAATGTATTGGAGTAAAAAGCAATATTTTCTTCTACAATGTGACCAACAAGTCAAAGTACTTCTATAGTGCTTAAAAATATACTGAGTTAGGTTACTTTCTACCACTGTCCACGTGGTAGGGATGTATGATGGTGTTTATCTTATATAAATCATGCTGCTGTGGGGTGAAACAGCTTTGTCACTGAGTCGTACTATATAAACACCCTCAGGTCATGTGGGCTCATGTAGTTTTAGAGTTAACTTCCTCAGATCTTACTTGACTCAGATTTGTCTCATCAGTGCTGAACTTGTCCTTAGCTGGGTGACACCGGTTCCTTCTATCCCTGTTTGCACCTCGCAGTGTGTTTCACACAAGACCACGCACACTCCACCTTTGTCGGCAGCTCTGAACAGGTGATAAAAAGGTGCACGGATAAAGGTACAAAGAGTAGAACAATTGCACACACAGCTGCGACGCTGTTTTCCTTTAAAGGTCATTATGAAAGTGTGAGAATGTGTTTGTTTTACTCACAAGGGCAGCACGCCTGACCTCTATGAGTGTGTGTGTGTAAGAGAGAGCAAAGTCATGTGCAGTTTTGTTCATAAAGCTCTGAATAATTTGTTTGCGTCGTTGTGGGTGGATGATTTTCTGCTCTTTCGCAGCTCTTGAACTGTGACAGCCGCACTCCAAAGAGAGACACAAAAATCTTGGCATTATAACCGATTCACTCAGAGGAAGCATGCCTGTCCTATGGTTCATAAATCCATGAATGATCATGTGGAAATTTCAGAGCTTAATTTTTAACATGGTTGTTAATCTCGACCTACAGGATCATAGTTAAACGGAAAATGAGTCTGAGCCAATGAGGCGGCTCACAACATCGGCTTACATCACAGTCCTCTATGTCCAATCAATAGCCAATTCCTATCATCTGATCTTTGTGGTGAGTCAGTCAGATTTGGAATAACACCAAAAACAACTACAAGTTGCTTCTAAACTACAGTAAGCTATGTAATCCATCCACAGACGCGAACAAGACCAAGAGCGTACAGCCATGCTAAAGCCAACGCCAAGATGGCAACACACTCACAATGTTGATGCTAAAATATATTAGTTTATTGTGCTAACATTTACAAATTAGCACACCTGAAACTCACTAAGATCATTAAAACTCTTCCTCTGGGGACCATGAATGTCTGTCGAACCTTTATGACAATCCATCAAATAGTTGTTGAGATATTTCAGTCTGGACCAAACAAAAGACCAGCTGTGTCGTCCCTAGAGCCACCAGCAAGGCTAAAGATAGTACAAGTGTAAGATCAGTGTAAACACATTGGTTAAAAACGGGTCATACTTTGGACCTAAGCTGATACGTGGCTGTAGCTGAATGAATAAACCGCTGTTTAAGGTCTTCCATCATTTGAACTACTAATAATGTCAAACTAATAATTGTGTGTACGTGTTTGCTAATCTCTGATTTATGATTTAGTCAATCCGTTCTTCATACTGGCGTTCGGGATGAAGGTAAATGATTAACTCATACTGTGAGTTCATGTGTGTGTTCTGCGAGTATGCTGCCAAGGTAAACACATCATTTTCTGCCATTGCTGACAAATGAAAACCTTTTTAAATTGGTGAAGCTTTGGTAAGACGGTGAGTATATGTGAAGAGAATGACCTGCAAAGTTTGCTTTTATTAAGACGAAGAGGCACAGACAGTACGTGCCCTCCTGTGTTATTACACAGTGCTTAGACTAAAGCCTAATGAGAGGAGAGGAGATGGTACCATGAGGAGATGGTACCATGAGGAGATGGATACAGGAAAACAGGGGGTTAAGTGTACAGAGTAGACAGGAAAAGGACATAAGGCCCACGCAAGGTGAAGGAAGTATGACAAGAGGAGGTGGAGGAAGGGTGTGTGAAAGAAAATAGATTAGTGTTCGGAAGCGAAGGAGGAGGTCAATTGTTGGTGAAATACCTGATGTTCTTTGTTCAAACCTGATCAAAGTGTGTGTGTCTATATTTACCATTGTTAGTGTGTACACTGTGTGTGGGTGGCAGGAAGTCTACTGTGGTATGTGGCCTTGGATCAGCATGAACCCTCAGAGTAATACTCCACTGAAAATCCCAAATTAATTAATACAGCACATCAACTCCATGTTGGTTCAGCCTCACTGCTTAATTCATTTCCTTTACATCATTTCATCCCACAATCAAATCAAATCAAATCAAATTTTTATTTGTATAGCCCAAAGTCACAAAGGCTGCCTTTTTAGATCAGTATTATATCATCTACAGCCTCTGAAAGTTGACCTTAACTCAGTCGTTACTCAAGTACTGTACTTAAGTATATCAAATGTATGCTGCTTTATACTTTAACTCCTACATTTCAGAGTGAAATATTGTACTTTTTACTTCACTACGTCACATAGTTACGTTGATTTTAGATACAAAGCATATGACCAGTTTATTTAAATATGATGCATTGTTATAGAATAAGATCAGGTTGAGATTTAGGTCATTATATGCTTGTATTTCTTCAAACTTCATGTGTAATGTTGCATGTTGACGCACAATAGATTTAGCAGGAAAGCCCCTGGAAGAAAAAATAACAAATACAAACATTTCTATCTTTTGCACACGATGATAACTTATGCGTACAAATTATTATCTTGTTTGCATAAGATAAAAAATTTTTAAAAAGATAATCTTTCAGGACCTTGAGGGCATAATAATACTTTAACGGTTGATACCTTTCAGTACATTTCGCTGGTAGTAATTCTGTGTTTTTACACAAATGTGGTGCTGTTACATTTACTTACCCTACTGCCTTCACTTAAAGCATTATCAATAAGCCAGTCTGTATTAAATCAGTCCACATCGGGTCACTATGTATTGTGTTTTTAAATGACAGATTAGTGCCAAATATACGACAGGGCAGAGTTCAATA
This sequence comes from Larimichthys crocea, assembly GCF_000972845.2. Classification (NCBI taxonomy): domain Eukaryota; kingdom Metazoa; phylum Chordata; class Actinopteri; family Sciaenidae; genus Larimichthys; species Larimichthys crocea. The sequence goes on from NC_040021.1 coordinate 13,716,286, forward strand.
AAAACTGGACCAACGGTGTCTGACATTAATTTAAGAGTACACAATCTAGAGCTGTAACATGGTCACGTGGTGTGTTCACGTTTTGACACTTGTTTACTACCAGAAGGAAGTTGATATAATCAAATCAAACCTGAACCTTACTTTGACCTCACAGAAACAGCTGACTCATCAGTTTTTCGTCACTTTGGTAGTGCGCAACGTTTTTTAACAGCCCCATTGACAAATATAAGGCTCTGTATTTATTTCTCTCAGCGTGTTTGAAAAGGTGGCGACGAGACTGATGATTGCTGAGTAGATGGTTGAATGACAACAATGCTGACAGCACCGCTTCAGCTCCATCAGCATGTAACGCACGGGCAAGCTGCAGGCAGCTGCGCCATCAGTCAGCTGTACTACAACGGCAGCTGCTCACTCGATGATAACGCCATAGTCTGGAAGAGAAACCGAGAGAGAGAGAGAATGTGCTGTGTTGGATAACTGACTTCCTGTCGCAACAAAGGAGACATTCAGCTGGACATCAGCAAAACCAAAGGAGCGGTATTAAAACATTTACCAACCTCTTCACTTCCTGGAAATTTTTATTGCTGTTTGTACTGTGTACAACTCCATAACAGCACCCTGCGATAATGCATTTTGATGAGATGATGGAGTAGCAGTAGTGCCAGTGGTTGTGTTGGCAGCAGTAGTGTTGCCCTGTTTTGGAGCACTGTTGTCATGTGTTTGTGTCTTGCAGAGAGAGTGAATGTGATTAGACACGAGGTTAAAGGTCGTTGTTAAGGCCTGCTGTGCAACAGATGTTAAACCTATGACATGTGTGACACATAAGTACAGCTCCAAGCCATTGAAGGGGCCTCGTCTGTAATTACACGGTCTTCTTGTAGATGACAAATAAGGCTTTTGTTTGTTTCTTAGAGAAGCATAACTGAAGAAATGTGGTCTGTATCTTAAAACAAAGCATATATATGTTAAAAGAGTTGTCAGGCAAGTTGCACCCTTAAAAGGAAATGGATTCCTGGGTTTGATTTACATGATATACCCCAAAAAGAGATGATATGTGTGAAATGTTGTCTACCGATTGACGTATGCATGGCTACTTCACATCTAAGACTGTGTGTGAAGACAATGATTACAGTAACATACCCTGTGTTAAATCATCCTAATACAGGTTAGTCTAATGGTTCACACTGTATGCTCAGATGAGCCCAACTGTGTGAGTGCTGCTGATGTCCTCATTAGTTGACTGGCTGGGAATTTAACACGCTGCTGGCTCGTCCTTAGTTAGAGCAGCTGACTGATTTCTGTCCGCCTGACTCACTGACCGCCTTTCGTCGAAAGCTATTTAGGAATATCAGCAGCTCCTGCGAGATGAATCTAAATCGATACTCGCTACATACACACCTCTTTACAGAGCACACTCTGTTCGCGGACAATGCATTTATAATCCATATTTTTATGATAGGTGCTGGTAAGAGGGATTTATCATAACATCACTGGTAAACAAGGTGCAAAGTGCACGGATTCAAACTGTTGTGGCTGCAAGTTTCACTCAAGGGCTCATGAGCAACTGATTCTTTCAAAAAGATAAGTAGCTTTGTTGGGACATGTCAGCTAGGTGAGATTTATGCCACCAGATTTTGCATCTTTCTAAACAACCTGTCTGTGCTTGTCTCTCTTGCAGCCGCAGAACAGGACACTACACTGTTCAACAGAACCAGAACACACAACATGGAGACACCACTAGTACAAAAACCACCGGAACTGATCCATTGTCTATCCCCAACCCAAGTGTTGCCCCCTGCCCCAAGTCTCAGCATTCCTCCAGCCCTAAGCCGGGCTCCAGTCCCAAGCCGGGCTCCAGCCCCAGACATAGTCCCAATTGCAGGTCCAGACCTCGCCCTACGTGTCAGCGCTGCAACTCTCAGGTAGGCTGTGATATACGATGTGATATATATATATATGGTCATACCTCACTTGAGAGAAGATTTTTCTTAACATTCGCTTACAACATAGTTAGCTTAGTGGAGACTTCACAGGCTCTTAGGTCAATAGGTCAGGGACATAGGGTGCATGCATTACCCAGAGATAATTAATGGATGGAGATGTCCCAGCAAGCTTATCAAAAAGAAATAAACAGCCGCAAGTAGGGCCAGTTACCATAAACAAGTGATATTCTTACAGGCAACAACATTTTTCACTGTTGTACTAACTCGGGATGCTATAAATGTCTGAATTGTAACTGTTAAAATTTTACTGGAGGTGTGGTTGGCAGGTATACAATTGTTGTCCCTCATACAGAAGTATTTTCAGTTTCTCTGGGGTTTTCTGCCTGGAGACAAACCAACGAAATGAATTCATGTTAAACGCCTTTTTTGGAAAAGTGGAATGAACTGGAAAAACACACACATTGTGGATGTTTATGTAAAATGTGTGTGTGTGTGTGCCTGAAAGAAGCTGCACAGCCACATTTGAGACTTGCTCAGACTGTGGCTGTGAGTCTCGTCCTGTTATTAGTTTAACTTGATCTGCAAAAAAAAACGACTGCGCAGGACAGAAACGAGATGTGAAAACATGAATGGGAACTCCAAACTAAATAATGAAATGCTCATCTGTATACATGTGTGTCTCTCTCCGTGCGTCTCACAGGACTCTCTGGATGAGCTTGAAATGGACGACTATTGGAAGGAGGTGGAGAATATCACTCGCACAGGCGGAGGAGCAGGGAGGGGAGAAGGTGGAGGAGAAGGGGAAGTGCAAGAGGAGGAACAGCAGAAAATTCCTGAGGGTAGGATACACTGTGTCCATGGATAGACCTGAAAGAGACATAAATCTCTCACTTCTGTGGTCACTTTTTACTTCAGGTTTAGGTTTCAATGGCACACGTGCTGAAGTCATTTGTAACGGAAACAACTTACAACTTAAAAGTATTTAGTGTCACATGTTAAGAAGTAAAACGACGTGGAAAGAATTACTAAATGTAATAGCTATTCATCAAAAACACACTGTAACCTTAAACGTGCAGACCATGTCTGTGTTGCCTTACAAAGGAGGGATGTAATAAGTGTGTGTATCCTGTAAGTCTTATTTAGCCTGTTTATAAAGACCATTGTTCTCTGGAGCACTTCTTGTAAAGTATGGGTATCCAGTTCTGTCTGTAGTTTCACTTTTCCCTTTCCTGTACCTGTATAATTATCTGAATAGAGATAAGTAAAGGCTTTTGTTTTTGTTTTTCCTGCACATTTTCTCTTACAGAAGGCGAACAGGAAGAAGCGTGGCTTACAGAGGCTGGGCTAGCACGGCTGTTTGATGATTCACTGGCAGCTGACGTGGATCAGGTGCCACTAGTCCCGACAACCCTTATTTAAATAGTTTGACCTGAGTGTAATTTGAGTCATAGTTCATTGGTTTTGCCATGTTATGCCAGGTTATGCCATGCTTTGGAACCCGCTTACATGAGTAAGAAAGTGTTTGACAAGAAGGTGTCAGATAGATGGATGGGTGTACTGTATTGATATTACCTGTTGTCTCATGTTTGAATCCGATTGACTGACAGGATGTAGACAGCGCAGTGTTCCTGTCCACACTGACTAGAGCTCAGGCGGCAGCTGTTGAACGCCGTGTGACATCACTACACCAGACGTTACGACGACGCAACCGGCAACATGTTCCTGATGTCAGAGATATATTCAGACCTCCTGAAAAGGTGGGTATATTAAGCAGCCTTATATTTACATTATAGACATCAGAGTGGTATTTATGTACTCATCTAACTTTAGGCAGTATATTTCCAAAAAATATCAGTGGCCTTTCAAAGCTTCTGCTAATTATTTTCTTTTCAGAACTGTGTTAACTGAAAACTTGCGATAAGGCAGTGATAACGAGGGGCATAAAATCATCATTATCTTCCCTCTTTGATAGCATAAACATCCAACCACAGCACACATAATTAGGCATTTCCGTTTTTTTAAATTTACCACAGAGGAAGTGGTCACAACTTTGCCAACTTTACAATTTTGTTAGTTCCAGTTTGGCCATAATCAGTAACTAATCACCAAGCTGCTTCAAAATCAATGCACTGAACTGACTGGATTCATATTCAGTATATAGAAAATATATATGCTGTTAAGTTAAGTGTACTACTACTAAACCACATCAGTCAGCAGTATAAATTGTTTTGAACTAAAAGTCTTGCACTTTTTGTTTTACACAGTTTGTCCACTAATTAACAGACAAGATAATATGTAACATGAAAAACTTAGCGAGGAGGGGGAGCTCTGTGTGAATCTGTGACTTATTGAGCATTGTGTGCTGTACAGTTATGTGTGTCTGCATTGTGATGTGTGCTGCAGATTGAGGAGCCTAGTAAACTCAAAGGAGGAAGCGAGAACGGACAAAAAGACGTCACTTCTGCCGGTACGTGCATCAAACTGCTACACACACACACACACAAACACACAGAATCACACACGTATGAGTCAATGAGTCAGCATGGAGAATGATAAACTGAGGCCCAAACAAACTTCTGCATAGCAACTCACACTCACATTTTGGAAATATAAAACATGGTATGATGTGACACAACAGAAAACCATACAACGCAACAGCACTTACTGATTTATTGTAAACTTTTCTATATTGTACGTCACTGTAAAATGGGTTGAAAAGCCTAAAAATGTGTGTTTGTTCACCAGTAGAGTACTTATAGGTGCATAAAAGGCAGCAGGTCTCTTTATGCTGCAGTGAATTAGACACTGGGGCATTTAATTGTCTGTTCTGTGTATACAGCTGTATTTTACCTACATAAACACATTTGTACTTTACTACTTGTGCTGTCGTATCTTTTATTTCTTGTTTTCGTGTGTGTGTCTCAACAGAAACGGAGACAGAGCTGAACCTTGAAGTGGCGTTTTCAGAGCAGGCGCTCACTTACAGGGAGAACCATCAAAGGTTAAGAGTCACCACTAGCCCAAACTCACCTGACGACAAATTACCGGTGAGTGACATATGTGTACACACACACGTACACAAAGAATTCGCTTTCTCAGCTGTACGTTTCTTTACTGATACACTGAGTGCGTCTGTGCTTGTGGAAGAGCCAGTGGTGTAAATGAATAAACTGTGTGCTCTGATTTAATGCATTGGAATGCAAACATGTACAATGTCGCCTTGAATTGCTCTCTTGCTGTAAGCATTATATACTGCATGGTCATACTGGAGCTTGTATTGGGAACTTGTGAATTGTGGTTCAATGATTGGCAGGGGTGACAGAAGCTGAGATGTGTGTCAGCAACAGAAATTTAAGACACCTTACTGCGCAACATTGTTTTTTTTACTGATCACAGTGTATTTTTAGCTGTTACAACATGTATGTCTTGTGTAGTCGAAGTGAAGTTTCAGGTTTATTTGTCCTGTTAGCCTGTTAACACAGGATCAACAGTACAATGACAAAAAAAAAAACATGTCAGCTCAGCATTGAGGGCACTAGTTGTGGTAACAGCACTAGACATAAATGATAAAAAGCTAAAGCTAAGCTAAAAAAAATAAATAAAAACAATACAGTAACATTTTAGGAAAAGAAGCTGGGGTAATATAAATAAAATGTAACAAAATAGAATACTAAAAATATGTATAAGTATGTAAAAGTGTACTATGCACTGTATAAATGTGGAAAAGTTGTGTCAACTATATATTTGTGTGTGTGAGCAGTTTGAGTGTCAGTCTGTACTGCCATCTGCTGGCTGAAGTTGGTATAACAGATTATTTCCACTGTTGTATTTCTTCTCATGCAATTTAATAAATTCAGTACACAGTCCACATTTAGCGTGCAATGAAAAGTAAATACAGTCCTGTGTTACTTTGGAACAATGTTTACTTTGAATGTTTTCTCTCACAGTAACTAACGCCCCCCTGTCCGCTTCTCTCTTTGTGTTTCTTCTCAAGAACTTCAAGCTGCTCCGAGATAAAACAGGTCAGACCAGAATAGGAGATCTGTCTCCACTGGATATGAAAAAGGTGATGTGTGTTTGACAATCTGACCTGAGGATACTTCACATCATTGTTTGATCATCTCATGTTTATTTTATGATTTCAATGTTCAATCAGGTGTGTAGACTAGTGCTTGTGGAGTCCACTGCTCTGTTTGACACTGCTGGGATAGACCTCAAGGCTCACAAGGCTGTCAAAGTTAAGACTAGAGGTACACACACACACATACACACACACACACACACACAGGGAACACACAGAGACACAACCTAAGACATAAAAAGTAAAATAAACACACACAAACATGGCTAACACTGACACACATTCAAAAACCTTTTCCAGGTAAACATGTACAGTTAATGTACTGTAACAAGGTATTTCAGTTTTACTAAATATTTGTGTCTGTGTGTGTGCAGAAAATGGCCTTTTTGGTGTTCCTCTTACCACTTTACTGGATCAGGACCAGAAGCGAGTTCCTGGGACCAAAGTGCCATTAATACTGCAGCGGGTGAGACATGGACAGCTCAATATTACGACGAGAGGAAATTTCATGTATAACATGAATTGTTCTTTCAACATGTGATGTTTTGCACAACCTTGATCTCTCTCTATCTTATTCCTAGCTCATTAGTCATATTGAGGATGAAGGATTAGACACCGAGGGACTACTACGGATCCCTGGAGCGGCCACTAGAGTCAAGGTCGGTTAAAGCGTTTCAATGCCGCCACTACAGACACGTTGTAAAATGGTAAAATCCTAGTTGTTAGCGTTAGACTTAACAAGCTCGCCTGTGTGGATCTATCCCAAATCCAGTCACTGTGCCAGGAGCTCGAGTCCTCTTTCTACGACGGGTTTCCATGGCAACAGTTGAAACAGCATGATGCTGCTAGCCTTTTGAAGCTGTTCATCAGGGAGTTACCGCATCCATTACTGACTGTGGAGTACCTCAATGCTTTTATTGCCGTCAACAGTATGTATACCGCGTGTTCATGAAATGTTCTGCTCGCTCACAGTATGATATAAAATGACCATGATCATTTCTGTGTGTGTGTGTGTGTGTGTGTGTTTGCAGAGCTCCCCACAAAGAAGCAACAGCTGCAGGCTCTGAACCTGCTGGTTCTCTTATTACCCTCGGCCAACCGAGATACTTTGAAGGTGAGCGCACTCTCAGTTTGAAAAGAACGACGGAAGCTCTCGACTGTTTCTATTGTAAACGTTGATTTCTGTTTGCTTCCTCAGGCACTTGTGGAGTTTTTCCAGCGTGTCATTGACCATCAGGCCAAGAATAAAATGACCCTCAACAATGTCTCTGTTGTCATGGCACCCAACATCTTCATGTTCAAAGGCTTCCGCTCCAAGGTGACGGAGCAACAGGAGTTCTCCATGGCAACCAGCACGGCCAACATCGTCCGGCTGCTGATTAGATACCAGAATCTTCTATGGACGGTAAGGATCAGAAAGAGACTTCCAGCTTGATTAATTCTGCCATTTAAATCACCTCTATAAACAAACTGCAAATGTGTGTCCATGTCAATACATTTGTACTGGAAATCAATGGAGAACACTGTTCCTTAATGCATCCTGGTTAGGTATAGTCTGGATTTATTTTTGTCATGGATGGTACAGCGTGTACTCAGGGTATCAAATCTCCCTTTTGTGTGTGTCTCTTGTCTCCAGATCCCCAAGTTCATTGTGAACCAGGTCAGACAACAAAACATGGAAAGTCAGCGGAAACAGAATAAAGAGAGGGCTGTAAGAAAGCTGCTGAAGAAGATTACCACCGACAAACCGTCTGATAAAGCTGTCCCCGAGGTAGGAGCTTCTTCTGGTTATGTAGCAGTACATCGAAAATGAGATTTCAGATCAGAGCAGAGCAATCATTTTATGGTTGTCATAATGTGGTTGAGACACAGTAGTGACATCTAGTGGGGTTTCTGCAGTATGCTGGTATATTTATCTCATAGTGCAACAGGTAGATCTGTCATAAGATAATTATCCCTATCGCACAGATGCAATCATTTGCTCCTTTCCATACTCAATTTTAACTGGATTTGTTTAGTTCTGTCTACTCTGCATGAACTGAGTTATTAAATGGAAGAATAGAACAATGAGTCACCAGTTAACCTGTTGACCTGCATGTCTTGGACTGTGGGAGGAAGCTGGAGTAACCAGGAAGAAGCCACGCAGACACAGAAAATCCCCCAGGCCGGCTAAATCATAACTCTTTGATAAATCGGCCCATTCAGAAAAAGAAAAAAAAGAAATACATATAATACACATATATTATTTACAGAACATTGATGATCAATCATGTCAGCTGGCCACCCTGCATTTACTTTATTGTAGTCCCAGTTTAAAATGTATGTAGACTATATTTAGGGACTCCCTGTTGCATCTTTCCATCATCTATGGGCTCCTTGGCCTGAAAAACAATGAAGACTCAACAATGAGGTGGAATGAAGGAGAAATGTGGTTAATTTTTCAGTTCTGTGTTGACTGAATCTGAATCTAAACAACTCGAACATTTTCACATAGATTTTTGAAAATGTGGGTCACTCTGTTTTGCTTTGTTTTGTTTCTTGGCATTAGTTTGACAATCAGCTTCTCAGATTTCATGCAGCTGTGCTGTTGTAGATGGGAATCAATGTGAATCTTATCATAACCAGTTGGGATTTAACATTTTCTAGGTTACAACACCTCTAATCGACTTCCTAGGAACTCTAAATAAATAAAAAATCTTCTGGCAAACAGATTCTACTTTTGAAAGATCATAGCAGCACACTTTAGAGTGCTGTTCTTCTTGACGATACAGTGGTAAATGAGTAACTATAGCAACACTTGACCCTGCATGCTCGTCTAAGTGCTCTGAGACCAGACAGTGTTTGGAGTTTATTAAACAGAAGAGTAGGAATTTCAAGTCCACATTCTTGTTGTCTGAAGTCGCTGTCTCCTGTGAGTGTGCGAGTTATGTGCAATGAAGACGGTGTTTGAGACCTCATTACTGTAAAGTGTTTATGCCTGTGTGATTAACTGTATGTTTTCTCGCTCTCTGTTTGTCTCCCTGCGTGTTTACAACCAGGAGAGTTCGCAGGGATTTATTCGAGTCCAAGCACCACAGTTCAGTAAAGTGTCTATGGCAGTGCAGCTTACTGAAGAGCTGCAGGCTGCTGATGTGTTAACACGCTTCCTCAGCCAGGACAGGTAATGAGTGTACACACAAATACACATGCAGCTTTCTTGGCAGCATCCTTAACGTTTTCCTCTTACTCTCTCTGGTGCTTCCTCTTTTTGTCCTCCCAGTTCAGTGGTAGTGAAGCGAGAAGAGCTGTGTCTCTATGAGATTGGTGGAAACATCAGTAAGTGCTGCTCCCACTAAATATTAATTACAACGCTTATGAATGATGCTGATAATCCGGCTAATGATCCAACTGAGTTGTGAATACATCGTGTCTCTCTTTTCTCCTCTTTGTCCGTCGACCCCCAGAGGAGAGATGTCTAGATGGGGAAACGTATATGAAAGACCTCATCCAGCTGAACCCTACAGCAGAATGGGTCATCAAACCCTTGCAGAGATAAACCTGCTGCTCCAAATCTGCTGCTTCACCACTGTGTCCTACTGAAGAAGAGACATCACTTGAATCTCTGTGGTATCTGCTGGTTCTGGATCTACTTGAACCATTCACTTTGTAGCGAAGACATTTCTGAACACAGCTGGTCATGTTCACACCGTTTGTTAGCTTTGAAAACTGCCAAAAAAAAAAAAATCAAAGTAATACGGCAGTGTTAAAAACGTTTGGTCAAATCTGTGTGGAAATACTTGAACAGCCAGATTGTGAAACAAGAAAAAGGGAAAACCATGTGCTTGGAGTAACGATAACACAGACTTTTCCATTTTTTTCCCCCACCATGCCTTATGCTACATATTGGGATTTTGGGCCTCAGGTACTACTAGCTCTAAAGTATCAGACAGTTGTGCAGGGGTAAGAAAACCACTTGTTGTCCTCTCTGGAGTCCCGACAGACCACTGTTGTACCCAGTTTGTTACAGCAATTGAGCCACAATATTGTGCTTCTTAATATTATGTGATACTGTAAGTATTACAGTTATATACTGTGATTTATTGCCACTAATCACTTTGTTGTGTCTGGAGTAATAAGCTGAAATGATTTTATTAAATCCTGAATTAATTACATGACATAAATACATGTCTAAAAATTTGAGATTATTGGCTTTTGTTTATTTATATTTTTATTAAAAGCCCTAAAGAGTAAAATGTTTGTATGTAAGCACTTCACTGTCACTGGTGCGTCCAAAGGTGGATGAGGAGGAGGCGGCCCTTATGTGGCATGCTTCAACAGTGACCGCAAAACTTCTCATAAAACCGACGTCACTGACAGCTTAATAGGGCACGCAATGATGACATCACTGTTTTTATTGGTACATTAATATTGTACCATTGATGTTTGAGTGTGTTAATGAGTGAATCCATCTTCAAAAACTGCTTCCCACTGCAGTGTCCAAATATGAACAAACACATTTTAACATTTTTTTATATATACATTATATTTAGTAGCCTGTGTGTAAGCTTGCATGGAATTCATGTTCAAGTCAATTGCCTTACAAGTTTTGTACCAAAGATTTGATCATTTTAAATATATGTTGGACTCTTTAGTGATGATTTTGAAGAAATAAAAGTGTTATAAATGGCCTTTTTAAATGATACACTCCCACATTATGGGTTACAAAAGTATCTGGACACTAATACTTTTGGCTTTTGTTGTTTTGATTTTTGGCTCTCTTCTTTTCACAGTCTGGATGGATGTGAGTTTTCACACATGATCCAGAAACAGAAAATCTCCATCTTTTCTTTTTGGCACATTGTATCTGTTCTTTTCTTGGCTTTAAGCAAAAGTCTAATCTGATTCTGTGTGGTTTCTCAGTTTCGACAGCTTGCCGAGGATCATATCTGCGCCACAAAAGTAGCAAACCTCGCAGATGTTTCTCTTGTGGAGGGCTGGCAAGTGTCACTGTCACTAAACCGAAAACCCTGCCTTGTATTATGTTTACTGTGAATGTTTTGTTTTCTTTCTCTGAAATGACCACTAAAACATCCTGTAAATAAACATCCAATTATTAATTATAATACCTGCTTGTATGAGTGCTTGTGTTTGCAAAGGGCCTCATTTATATTAGAGAATGAATGTTCTTACAGTTTGGTGACTTTGAATACATTTTCTGTCATTGTCAGTCCTGTCTCTCTCCTGTCTGCCATTGTGTATATTTTTATATACTGTCTTATATGAAAGACTTTATTAAAGTAACTTCCCTCTCTTAATCAAGTAGCTGGCAGCTCTGACCCAGGTAGTGCTCTATTCAAATAATTTCCTGTGAGAAATAATGGCCCCACTTAGTCAAATGGTCAGAGTGCTAATAGATTTAGCCAGGCTAATAGTGTCTGAGTGAATTGGTTTACTATGGATCAGAGACAAACACCGAACGTACCAGTCTCATCTCCTTTGTGGTAACAGAAGTCAATCCTGACTGCAAAAATATCCAAGAGGGGTTGTACAGAGTTTTCATATAAATAATGTAACGCTGGTTACTCTAAACTTGACTTTTGCTGAATTAAATTACATTTGGGCTGTGGGTAAAGCAAAGGCACAGAGGACAGCTGAACACTCACAACGAATGTGACACGTCACCTCAATGTTTTATCTCATATCACACACCGCCAATCTTAACAATCACTTAAATTACAGACAAAGTGCTCCATATTATATAGTATATGAGAAATAATCTATAAGATAAGTATTTACAAATATAAATCTTGTTTTACAATGAACCAGTAACTATGCTCATAGATATCAGATTTTATCCTCAAACACTTTGATTGTGTTTCTGACGTCTATCAAGTCTGTAGTCATTTCTGTTATTAAAAATACATTTCTTTACACTTGCAAGTTATCATGAGTGCAGTTAATGTTACTCAAGTTATGCTGGAAGAGGAAAACATCACCAAACAGTGAGTGTTCACAGCCTGCCAGCCCAGCCACTGGAGCTGAACCTTAATTAGTATCATTGGTAACACCTGTGTTGACCCTACTATTTGATGTCATTCTGTGAATAGATAGATAGATAGATAGATAGATAGATAGATAGATAGATAGATACTGAGACAAAAAGTGGTAAAAACATAAAAAAGCATTATTATTATTATTAGTTTTTATACCTCTAAATGTCATTTCAGAATCAATTTAATTCACCAGTTAAGTGTACACACACGCGGAATTTGACTCCGGTTACACTTTTACTCTCGTAGTACAAACATCAAACATATAGGTACAGTTAAAAAAACAAAACAGAGGACTTAGATAGATAGATAGATAGATAGATAGATAGATAGATAGATAGATAGATAGATAGATAGATAGATAGATAGATAGATAGATAGATATACTTTATTTATCCCAAGCTGGGAAATTATAGTGCAGCAGCAGCATTACACAAAGTGACAAGTGACAACAAAGAATAAAAATATACTATAAAGCAAAATATACATAATAAAATATCAAAAAAGCAATAGTAAATACGATCAAATAAAATATATTGTACAGAGGTACTTGACAGGTAAACGTAGACATAAACAAGAACAAGAAGAACAAAAACTATGTACATATAAAAAGGTAAATAATGTGTGTGTATGTATAGACATGGATAAACATTTATTTGTTTACACTGAATAGGAATGTGCAATGAAGCATAGTGCAAGGATGAAGTAATAAACATACAGTGTGAGTGTAGTGATGATACTGTCATTTACATTTACAATGATAACCTGTGCACAGCAGCCTGCTCCGCCGTCCACATGACCGCCGTCCTGTTGTGGTGTCGTGGACAAACCCATCAACTAGAAACATAATTGTGTACGCACCTGATTGGCTGACACGTCTTTGCGCCGCGCTCATTGGCTACTGTCAAACTGAACGCGCTGTGATTGGTGGAAACGCGAGAATAGGAAGCGTCCATCAGTAGTAGGGGGCTTAACATGGGTAAGCTAAGTAGTGTCTGGTTAATACACATCAAACGCTGAGGATTTCACATCCTGCTGTTAAACTCGGATGTTTTGAAAGTACCGACAGGTACTCGGCGACCATTTCGTGCACCGAGCAGCTGCGTCTGTTGTGAATATTTCGCTGTTTGGTTGATTTTTGTGTGGCTGTGTAACACTAGCCTGTTAGCTGGGCTAGCTAGACGTCAGTCAGTCACTACTGTGCTAGCCTAGCATTGACAGCTACATCAGTCAACCAAGTTACAGCATACAGAGATAATCCAAGACAGGGAGTTTATCTATGCCACGTATCACAGTGTGAATCTCTGTAACCTGGATGTTTGGAGACAGAAACCGCAGCTCCAGCTAGCAGCTAGTTAGCTTGTCAACAATGGGCTATACGAGGTATTTAAAGACGGCGAGCACGGTTTATATCTTCACCGTCCTGCTGCTGGTCTTCACCAGAGGAGTCACAGCTGGTGAGTGTGTCACACGTGTTGCATGTTTTAGTTAATATCTGCACGTTTCTAAAGGCTGCAAGCGGCTGTTTATATTTAGCGAACATGTTTGTACCAGGTCAGGTCTTCACCTCTGTCATGTGTCACTTTACAGATGAAGAGCAACAGGACGGACCAGAGCTGAAGGTACATCATGAGCTTTTTAAAATAATGCATGATGAGACCCTGAGGATGATCAACATGCAAACGGTGTTGGTATTATTGCCTGGGGTTTTATCTGCTATCTTCATTGTGTAATGGGATTCCCTCTTCTCTTCATAATAACTCTTTTATTCCTTTATGTACTAAACTAATTGATGACCAGAAATGAACGCAGTTGTTTTTGGATGGATTCTTAACTTTTTTATAAAGGTTATAAAGTTAGTGTATGTGTGTTGGTGTGGAAATGGATGGGTGGCTGTGAGTGTGATAATTTCTAGGGGATGTATGACTGAGCTATACTTATGGCAGGATAAATATTACTGGTATATCTATTGTGAATATCCATCTTTTTATCTTTTTATTTCATGTCATGCTGGTATGTGTATATCGTAGGCTGCTATGTCAGTACTGTCTGCGGTATGTTGATATGTGTTTTATGGTGCTGTAACCTTCCCTATCTCTAAGACAAATTTCTCCCTGGTGGAGACAAATAAAGAAAACCTATCCTAACCTAACCTTGTTTATCTCTTTTTAGTCTTACCATGACCCAGAATCCGAAGAGGAAGACATTCGTCTGGCATCGGAAATTGTGGCTGGCGCTTCCGTGACCTCTGGTCATGAGGTTTCTCCGACAGAAGAGGAGAAACAGACACCCGTGGATGGACTACTGGAGGGAGAGGAGAAGGAGGACCTGCCCGAGCAGCCTCCCCCAGTCGAGGAGAAACCTAAAGAGGGTAAGTAACTGCAATCGTAGCTCAAACAATAAGCCATGTAATACAGCTGATGAAGAAGAAGCACATAACTGGTGTGAATCAGCGACTGAAATGCACAATGATTCTCGATCCATCTCATGTGTCACATCTTCAGTTTTCTGCACGTCTACTTTCTTATCGTGTAATACAAGCAGGCAGATAAATCTGAATTTCCTTTTTGTTTAGAAGTACATAAACATTATTCTCTTCCCTCTCTGAGTTGGCTGGCAACGCTTGACAGTGCCTCCTCTACTGCTTGTTGTATTCTTTATGGTTAGCTCAGGGTGAAAATGGCCAGCATGGTTCCTCAGATTCGTATTGACACAGGCGGGTTTCTCCAGATTGTGCCTCCTAGTAACGCTTTCAAAATACTGTCTGCATTTGGTTAGCCTAACCTTCATTTCAGTGAAAGAGGGTGCCGATATTTATTATCGTACAGATGCCATCTTATATCAGTACAGTTTGCTGCAGGCTGCAAACCCCAGATTATATTCTGCCACTGCATCAATGGCATGATGCATCTCAAAATAAAGAAATTATAACACCTCTGCTGGTTAGTTACTTAACTTTGAGCATCCATTCAGTCCATTCTCAGACTTGAAATCATTGAGTAATATGTCTTATTGTTGAATGTTGTAAAATTGAGTTTTGATTTTCTCTGTTTTTAACGTCCGCACAGGCTTTTCTGTTTTTGTTTTTGTTTTTGTTTTTGGCCTTATGTCTTTGTCTCCACATGTCTGTGTGAGACAGATCATGAGCTGGCATGTTGTCTGTGACTAGTAGCAAACAGACTTTTGAGACGAGTTGTTTTTGCCTGTCCAATTAAAGCCAGAAATGGATGGAATATTGGCATAGCTATTACGGTGGGAAATGTGCCTCCAGCCACCTCAGCATTGAGGATTTAATGTTTTCATGGCACTTAAAAATAAGCAGCTGCTTCCGGACACCACTGAAATATCGTGATTGCGATGATTCATTCATCCTGTAAGGCTTCATATAGCTGTGGTATACTCGAGTAATGAAGTGAGGTTTGAGGTTGAGGCCTGGACTCGCATAACACTATGTAGCTCTTTTTTTAAGCAGTGATAGTCTGTCTGTGGCCTCACTGACTCGTCAAAGCCCTCTGGGTTTCACGCCTTAGATCACACCTGTTTCGGAGAATCAAGACTGTCTTGTCGTATTTTGGAAGCTTTGTTGAGTCTTTGACATGTTAACCTGTTTTCAGTTTTGCTGGCTCTGAGCAAAGACACGTGTGGTTTCAGAGCAGCAGCAGATTGGATAAATGGTTAAACCCCAAGAGAAATTAACAGCGCTGTGCACCTGTGGCTCCTCTTGCAAACAGTTACATCATTTTACTTGGGGATTGTTGTCGTCACAAGTACAATATTAAGCTTGAACGAAGATGAATATTTACTTAATTTTATTCATGTTCAAATGAACAAACTTTAATATTTGTTTAAATATGAAGTTGTATATGTTAACATATCCAGTTGTTTTTTTTTCCTCTGACAGTTCCTGTGGTGAATGGAGGTACAGCCCATGGAGAACCCTGCATCTTCCCATTCCTCTTCCAGGGGACGGAGTACTATGACTGTACCACTGATGGACGGGGGGATGGACGGCTCTGGTGCGCCACAAGCTACGACTATGACCAGGACAAGAAGTGGGGTTTCTGTGAGAGTAAGTCTTCGGCATAATAGCTTGACTGTCATAATGTAAAAGCCCCCCCAAAGCAAATGTGTTAGAAGTTATAACTACTTTGTGTAATTTACTTTGAAGCCAAATGCAGTTATTTATCATCCATGAAAATGGAAGTGTATGAATGTTCTTATCAAAATAAAAGCCTCTGAAAAGCTCAGCCACTACTGAAACTGATGGAAACCAGCCTGAGTGCACATCATGGTTTCATTTCCAAAATTACTATCGCCCTCTCTGCTGCCAAAGTTTCTTAAAGCATTTTTTTTCCATCTGGGCTCATTAACTTCTTCTTTTATTATTCTTTTAATTTTATTTTTTGAATACAGGCCAGTACAAGTACCATATCACACACACACAATGATGCATCAGTCTAAAAAGAAAACAGCAGCAACAAAAAACAAACAAACTAGCTTCTCCTTTCTTTCCTTCAGCGGAGGAGCAGGCGCAGCAGAGACTGCAGGCAGAGGAGGCAGAGGAGCAGTATCAAACTGTCCTGCGTATGCTCAATGCAACCACCAGGAAGACCCAGAAGAAAGAGTGAGTTTCTTCCTCCCTCTTATTTATTACTTTTGTTTGTTTTTATCAGTTTGCTTTTGGGTCGTCTGTCTGATCTCTGTAACCTCTCTAAGACATCAAATTATGTTATGGAATGTTAAAATTTTTTATCTTAGACTGCAGACTACTTACTTCACTCCCAGATTTGACAATTAGTGTCTTGAAACCTGACAAAGATGAAAATCCAATCACCATTTCATCTCAGAAATACAGAATCAAAGTGAAAATGAGGCAGTAAGATCGATCCAGTCACAGACGATCCTGTTTGTTTTGAAATGCTGAAAATGAAAACTTAAACAGAGCCAATCAATCCTTCTGTGTTTTAACAGTCATCTTATAATGTGACAACGTCATTTGATCTGATTGTAAATTTAGTTTTGGTATGGCGATGTCTATTTTTATGTGTACTTTATTTTTATGTGACTTTGCTCAGCACTTCCTTGTTTGCTTTAGGTGTCAGTCGTGTTTGTTGCGTACACATAAGTTTTTTTATTATGCCCGTGTCAACCCGGCTTCACCCACACCTCTGCTTATCCATCCACTCTCACAGATTATATGAAAAGCTGCTGAAAGTGGCGGAGAAAGGCCACCAGAAAGCCATGGAGAAGGTGGCGTACGCCATGCTGTTTGGTGACTACATGAACCAGAATGTCACCAAGGCCAAAGAAATGTTTGAGAAGCTCGCCATTGAGGGCTCGCCTAAAGCTCAGACGGTAAAGATCTCCTTCCAGATGTTTAATGTTTCACTTGAGGAAAAAACATTTTGACCAGACATCTTAGTAAATATTATTTACTTCTCCACAGGCTCTTGGCTTTCTGTATGCAGCAGGACTCGGAGTTAACTCAAGTCAGGCTAAGGTACCTTATTGTAGTACGTCTTACTGTAAGTGTGAAAATAATGTGATGCAATGTCAATTGTTCTCATATCGCCTACATTTTCCAGGCCTTGGTTTACTACACCTTCGGCGCACTGGGTGGAAACTTGGTAGCACATATGATTCTGGTGAGCTGATTTGTCTGTTAGTGGAGCAGTGACACAGTTACGTTATTTCTAAATAGTCCAATGACGTTCCTTGTTACTGTTTCATCAGGGATACAGATACTGGGGAGGTGTGGGTGTTCCCCAGAGCTGTGAGTCAGCACTAACCCACTACAGGCTTGTGGCAAATCAGGGTGAGAATTTACTGCATTTTTTTCTTCTTTTTTTTTTTCTTATAGTGTGATGTTCGTGTTCTTCTTGGGCAAACAAGCTGATGAAAACTATTTTGCTCTCTACTCATCATTTCTTCCAGTTGCCAGTGATGTGTCCCTGACTGGAGGCTCAGCGGTGCAGAGGATCAGGCTGTTAGATGAGGTGGAGAACCCAGGATCTACCAGCGGGATGTTGGAGGAGGACTTGATCCAGTATTATCAGTTTCTAGCTGAGAAAGGAGATGTACAAGCTCAGGTGAAATAGGTTCATCATTAAACGGTGTCATCTGTTCAATGTTTTGCGGTGATATCACCTTTCCATATTGTACATATATCCGAATCATGTATATTGATCAAATCGGGGACAAATCAATATGACTGAGAGCCAAACGTTGGGTCTGAATGGTAAATATATTTTTGTATTTTCTTAGGTCCACATAGAAATTCCACAGGTAGTTGTGACTTGGTCACAGCATATTTTCTACTATGTTTACAGTTTTTGCCTTTTTGAATCTCTTATTATTAGAGTTAATAAGATAAAAAAGCATATTACATTTACCTAACAAGAGGAATACATCATTGTTTTCATATTTCTAATACTAATTATGTGTCATTGAAGTTAACTGGGTTCTTTGTTTCTCCTGATAGGTGGGGTTAGGTCAGTTACACCTGCATGGAGGACGTGGAGTCGAACAGAATCATCAGGTGACGTTATTGTTGTTACTGTTGTTATTGTCGTTACTTTCTGTCAAAGCTTCTTTTGAGGTATTGTATTGTGATCGTAAATGTATTTCTGCCACTCTCCATCCAACAGAGGGCGTATGACTACTTCACCCAGGCTGCAAATGCAGGGAACACACACGCTATGGCGTTCCTCGGCAAGGTGAGTAAGATGTCTCTGTCTCTGTCTCTGTATTAACATGTGGTGGATTTCTAATGAGACGGTTCAGTTACATTGTCCCTTATCTATAAAAAAACAAGAACTTCAGTGTATTGACATAAGTTCTTTTTGCCCGTCTGTTTCACTTCTGTGTTTTGTAAACATTATAAATATGTAGCTGACGCTGTGTGAGAACTTGGGACGAGCAGTCAAGCGAGTTGGAGAGTAAAGTGGTGATCTAAACGGAGTCCAAAATAAATAAAGCTAATGATTTGGCATCACTGTTGCTGAGGCACTGCAAGTGATGTGACTCCTGTCCTTTTTAGATGTACTCAGAAGGCAGTGAGTTTCTCCCTCAGAACAACGAGACAGCCCTGCAGTACTTTAAGAAGGCCTCTGACTTGGTAAGAATGAAGCCAGACATTAATGTCTTTAGCATTTGTTGTTGCATTTATCATTCAGTCGTATCGATTATCCTTGAAGAGGAAACTCCGGTTACTTCTGGAGATGAACAGGATTCTGTTGCTGTACCTCTTAGATGTACCTCTTAGATGATGTATGTTATTCATTTTATTCATTTATTCATTACATTCATGGTCACTTTATTTCACCCAGGGTAATCCAGTGGGACAGAGTGGCTTGGGCATGGCCTACCTATATGGACGAGGTGTCCCAGTGGTAAGAAACCTTTAAAACGCATCGAATTTAAATTTTTTAGTAAGAATTCTAATAAAGGTAAAGGTTTAGGGTTCACCCCCTCAGAGCTGTTTTTAGTCTGTGTTGCTAAGCTGGCAGCTGCAGTTTTTTTTGGTGGTAGGATTATAGTGAAATATAAAGTGAGGAGGTATTTTAAGCCTCAGTAAAGTCATTTGGTTGTGTAAAGTTTTCATTTTGATAGCAGGCCACCAACATGTCAGAGCAGCCATTTCAAAGTTGTGTTTGTGTCTTCAGAACTATGAGCTGGCACTGAAATACTTCCAGAAGGCAGCAGAGCAGGGATGGGTGGACGGACAACTCCAGCTGGGCACCATGTATTACAGTGAGTGTTGAGGGCTGAGTCTGTCTGTGTCTGTCAACCTGCGCGTGTGTGTGTGCACAGCGTCCTCATGGCCTCCTGTCACAGCTTTTTTCTCCTTGTCTGTGTTATTAAATATTCTCTTTCCTTCATCTCTCCTTCTCTTGATTTTCTTTACATCACACTTCTCTCTGTTCTTCCTGTCGTTCCTCAGATGGCATCGGTGTGAAGCGTGATTACAAGCAAGCACTTAAATTCTTCAACCTGGCCTCGCAGGCAGGCCACATCCTGGCTTTCTACAACTTAGCCCAGATGCACGCTACTGGTACTGGTGTGATGCGTTCCTGCCACACTGCTGTGGAGGTGAGAGCCACCTGGAGCTGCTGCTCCACTGTCTGTATTATGTTGAAATGAGGAGAGCTGACAGCGTCGCTGCTGTGATTCAGCAATTACTCATTCATTAGAGCCTAATCGCTGCATATATCGAGTTAAACACTGATTCATTCCAGTCTTCTTCCAGCTGTCTCTCTTTACACTCTTTGTAACATATTGCAAGTCAGAAGATGCCTCACTGTGTGACTGTATCCTCGTCGCAGCTTTTCAAGAACGTGTGTGAGCGCGGTCGCTGGTCAGAGCGCCTCATGACGGCCTACGGCAGCTTTAAGGAGGGTGAGACTGATGCTGCGCTGGTCCAGTATCTGCTGCTGGCTGAACAGGGCTATGAGGTGGCCCAGAGCAACGTGGCCTTCGTTCTGGACCAGAGTAAGAAGAAAAAAAAAAAAGTTTCAAATGCCAATGCACTGGTGAACTTTAAAAGTTTTCATAACTATTAACTTTGGTGAAAGGTAACCTTTTTTTTGTCTTTGTGTGGATTGTAACGAACAGAAGGAGCAAAGATCTTCAGTGAGAATGAGACCTACCCTCGTGCTTTGCTCCACTGGACAAGAGCTGCAGCACAAGGTAAGTCCAACCACCTTCTGTCCATGCTAGTTTTATTCCATCTATAACTGCTTTACATAAAGAAATAGATCTTTGACATAAAAACTAAATATAGATATGAGATATGTTTTGTTTTTGTTGACGAGATGGGGCTAAAATGAGTTATTAATGAGTAATTAAATGATTAGTAGTGGGCTAAAATGAAAAAGAAACACATGATATTCCCCCAGTTGTGCGTAGTGATACGCAGGTGGGGCAGGTTCAGGATGAACTAAGAGGAAAATATCACGGGCGAGCAGGCCGAGTGACAAAGCAGTGTTCTGAGTAAGTTATTAATAACTTACAGAAACATTGTGTGCAATAGTCCGCCTTCTGTTCCTCTCTCTCTCTCTTTCTCGCAAACACACACACACAGGCAGGTCACAGTGGTGCCAAACACTAGGCCTACACATGTAGGTCTCTGTCTTGTTACATGTCACTGTTAAGATTGGAAGAATTCATCGTTTTTGTGTGTGCAGTGTGTTCGTGTTTGAGAGAGGAAAGAAGGGTTAGGCAACTTCTTGGTGCTATTCAACAATAAAGACCAATAAGGAACAATTTGTGTGTTAATTTAGCCTAGATTCTCCCATTACTGTAGTTATGGAAAAAAAAAAAAAGGGAGCGCTCTGCACAGTGTTAAGCTGCTCCTTGGAGAATCCTGCAGCAGTGTGCCGATAGATCTTTATACACGTTTATTTATAATTCGGCAGAATTAAGAATAAAATGCAACAATTTACTTTTCATCAGCTCAAACTATAAAGGATAAAAATGAGTAAAACTCATTCAGCATCTGAAGAATAAGGCCTAAAATCTAAAGCAGCTACCAAAGTGAACACTGCTGCTCAGAATGAAAGTTGACGCCCCTAATTGTCATTCTCAGGTTACACTGTGGCGAGGATCAAACTCGGAGACTACCACTTCTACGGCTACGGGACAGATGTGGACTACGAGACGGCGGTCATCCACTACAGACTGGCATCAGAGCAGCAGCACAGCGCCCAGGCCATGTTCAATCTGGGGTACATGCATGAGAAAGGCCTGGGCATCAAACAGGTGAGCAGAGAGTTCGACTGGTGAATGAAGATAATGTCGTTATTAGTCTCGCGTTCAAAGCTGCACAGACTGCTTTGTGATTCAGAACCGTTTCATGTGGCCTCTGCAGGACATTCATTTAGCCAAGCGTTTCTACGACATGGCTGCTGAAGCCAGTCCTGATGCCCAGGTCCCGGTTTTCCTGGCCCTGTGCAAGCTGGGCCTGATTTACACTCTGCAGTACCTGCAGGATCTTAACGTGAGTACTGGCTCCATGACAATTTGGCTTTGAAATAGAAACTCACTATTGCAATTGAACCGGACTAAAAGCTTCGTTAGAGAGAACTGAAATTAATCACGTGTCTTTGTCCTCCATCCTCTCCCCATTTGCCTCTGTCAGTTGAAGGAGCTGATCTCTCAGGTGGACTTGGACCAGCTTCTGGGCCCAGAGTGGGATCTCTACCTCATGACGGTCATCGCCCTGCTGTTAGGCACGGTCATCGCCTACAGACAACGCCAACACCAAATCATAGTTCCCCCTCGCCCGCCCGCTCCTGCCCCGGCGCCGCCTCCTAGACCACCTCAGGAACAGTCGCAAGCCCAGGCTGAGCCCCAGGGCGAGGGAGAAACACAAGCCCAGGGCGCAGCCCAGGAGGAAGAGGAGGAGGAGGAGGAGCAGCAGCAACAACAGCAGCAGTGAGAGGAAGCCAGACGGAGTGAGGGCAGTAAAAGACAGACAAGAGGCTCTGCCAGCCCGCCCCGTGGAGCAGCCGGTGCTCACTAGCTGAATATCTGCTAGTCTGAGCACCTCTTCCACTCTGCCTGCTCCCCTCTACACGCTAACAGAGCTGCTGACCTGTGCAGTCCCACAACTCCCTTTCTCCATTTTCAAATATGCTGTTCCTTGTGCTGAAGAAAGGCAGTCGGGGTGTTTATGGACAATGCTACGAAACAGGAGCGTTGAGAGGAAAACACAGACTTGGGACTTGCTCATCTGTGGCTCGGGATACTGCCAGAAGAACCCGTGTGTCCTCACCGTGGAAAAAGCCTCACGGTTACCACATCTTAAGGCATTTTGGACTCGACTAATCAGCATAGTCTGAATCTAATATGTGCATTAGTTTCTTCTCACTTTCCCTTTTTTGCGAGAGAAAATGACACTCTGCTTCAATCTTAACTTTGAGCAGTAATTAGAAAAAAAAGAAATTCAGGCAGGAAAATGTGAACTAGAATAATTTAATTTGCTAGCCCTGGTCTAGTCATGTTTTTGCATGTTTCCTCTCATCTTTTTGCAGACTTTCATTTTAGGTACCAACAAAATTCATTTTTGCATCCATCAGTTTTTTTTGTTTTGTTCAGTTGACTCGTCCAATGTGCATCCCTGCACAGAAAAAGACTGTTTATGCTCATTCAACATCAGTATCAGTGCTAAAATGTACTAAAGCCATGTTATATCGTTTAGTAAAAGAAGAAGAAAACCTGTTTGTGAATTACTTGAATTGATAGAAAGGCTGGACTGGATGCATAATTACATTTTAAGCTCACAGGTTCTTTTTGTTTTTGAACATGGCAGGCGCACAGAAAAAAGAGAAAAGCTGCTGAAGTCAGTCAAAACTAAGCTGTCACTGAAATCTTTGATGCAGATCCTGTTTGAAAATTCATCCGGACACGAGCATAATGAAAGCGGAGTGCACAGGCTTTAAAAAAATTCTAATTAAAACACAAATGGTAGAAAAATTGATGTACAGTCCAGTTAGATAATGTGTTCAACAATTCTTGAAGGTGTTACTGTACATCGGTGTGATATTTTTTTTTATCGACTGGCTTTAATTTCATTCAAGTGGTTGGTTCTTGGGTAGCTCGATAGTTCCTCTCGTCCCACATGCCTGTTTTTTGTTTTATTAAGCCTTGTGTTAGCCGAGGCAGAAACTGGAGCAGCCTTAAATATAGCAGCGCCTCAAACTCTGGATAATTTTTTACAGTAGAGAGGAAGTGGATTAGTTTTTCTTTTGCGTGTCTGTGTGTGTTTGGTTACACAACTTCAGCTGTTGTGAGAATTTCCACCCCCTCACCAAAAGTCCAAGTTGGAGCTGTGTGTGCTCTGCCTACACTTTTTCAGCTCAGATGGACCTCAAATCTGAGAAATGAAGCCATGGTCAGACCAGATAGTATTTATCAAAAACAAGATTAGAAACGTGATTTTTTTTTTTTTTGGCCACATACAGTCCCTTTTGTTTAGTTCAACAATATGTGCTTGTTTGAATTGTTGAGAGCTTATCTGCCAGTACATCTGCATGAAGTGTATGAGGTGAAATGTTATTTTTAAGGACGATGAGAAATAGTTCACGGCATCATTCACACGTCGATACCCACACAACTCACAATTTGTCTAAAATGAAACACTGGTCAAGAATGTCGAGAAGACTGCATTTTTACCATCGCAAATACAAGTTTATAAAGAAATGAATAAATGATATATGGATATTTAATGGCTGCTTTTGAACGTTGTCTTTATTGTTATAAAGTTATTTGAAGGTCACTAAGCTCGTACTGTAGAAAATCTTGTTTGTTGTAATGAGGGTATTGTGTGGCTGACATTGATTGAACAGTCAGACCGACCCTCACTGGACGTGCAGGTTGTCACTCGGCTTCAGAGGGTGGGCGAGACAAAGTGACAGCGCTGTAAAACTCATTGTGCAGTCTGTAGTGGTGACCTATCGACCGACCGCATATGCGCTACTATGGAGAGGCTTTGGATCGCCGTGGCAACGTGTGTGCTCACGTCCTGCACTGTCAAAGGTAAGTGCTAGAACAAGCGGCAGGGCAGCGCACACGTGAGGCCGTGTGCCTGTGTTTATTGTTATAACAGCCTCTGAAACGAGACAGATTATTAGTGGTATATTTAATGTTATGACCTGATAAACTATTTATATGAAAGTATATGTTGGAGTGAAGTAAAGACTAATGTACCTTATCTAAAAGTGACTTTTTGTGCTGTAAAGGACATTGTCAAAGGAAAACTACTTGTTTTATTATGTCTATTTGAAAGGTTTTCAAATGAACTTTTTGGAAATAATTCTTCTCTTTAAGGCAACGACTGGTGGTGGAAGTATGAGGAGGGGATACGACAGTACAGCACGGAGGCCCTCAATAAGGTACCTGCTTTTATGACTGGACATAATTATGTTATTGTTGGACACTGGGATGCGATCATTCTAATGGCAGAACACAACTTTAACTGTGCAGAAGGCCTTAATAGACACATTTATTGAAAAAGAAGCAGAATTTGGCAAATACTAAATCAACAAATGCAATATGACTTCATAACAATGGGTGAGCTACTTTTATCATGAGAGGCAGGTTACTGTGGGGGGTACAACTGACCACATGGACCAGCAGGCATCCTGAGTATGTGCACAACAAGCATAGTGGTATCAGACTAAAGAAAAGATCATGTAGCTGCACGAAGAGATGAGGAAGAGATAAAAAAAACAAAAACAAGAAGAGGTTCATGTCAGGGCTGTGCTTCCAGGACTGTCCCACATGGGACACATATTTAATCAGCATCTGATAATAAATGATTTAAAAGTTTTAGATCTGGCATTGAGGCCTCTCTCTCTGTCTCTGTCTCGCTTCTTCTCAGGAGTTTCCAGAGAAAACTCGACCGGTGAGCTTCAAACATCCTGTGTTCCAGTGCCCTGATATGACTCCCTCTCACTCTGTCCCCTCCTCAGGTCTGTCAGGATCACCCACCCTACAACAAATCTGTTATCCAAGAGTTGAAACTTTACACTCATTCCTTCTCTTTCATGTCCGTCTTTCCTTTCACACTTTGGGCCAGTTGAATATGTGAAGGCGGCAGATATCAAAGTCATCGCCGCCCTGGGAGATTCACTGACAGTAGGTGTTATTTACTGTCTTACAGACTGTATAAATAATATATGACAAAGATAAAGGCACAGATACTACTGTTGGACCATGAATTGCAATTAAGATAATGATGACTAAATGTTGCAGTCGTGTCAGAATACTTATCTTCTCCGTTGTGAAATTTAAACTTTAAAATCAGAAATACAAGGGGTGTAAGCTAAATGAAAGAATCATCCTCAGAGTCAAGATTTCCTTGTTATTCTCAGATGTGTCTCTTTTTTTTCAGACGGGTATAGGTGCCAACGCAAGCACTGTCCTCGGGATTCCCATTGAGTTTCGTCATGTGTCGTGGAGGTGACAAAAATCATGTGTGAAACCTCTAATGGATCTCTTGCTGCTGCTGCATGTAGACAGCACATAGTATAATTGATATTCATTCATTTACAAATGACATTATGTTGTTTCAAAATGACATTTGTGTTTTTATGTAAGAGATACAATTTCCTCTCTTCATAAGACAAAAAGAAACAAAGTGTTTTTAGTTTTTCAGTGTTAAATTAACAATAATTCTAAATAAATTAGTTTTGTCAGGTGTTCTGTATTCAGTAAAGTATTTAAATCTTTAACTGAAGTAAAAGTATCAATACAACACTGTAAAAAAAAACAAAACAAAAAAAACACTGTTACCAGTCCTGCATTGAAAATGGTACTTAAGTAAAAGTTTAAAAGTATAATCAGGAAAATGTACTTCAAGTATTAAAAGTACTAATTGCATAAAAATGTCCTCAATTATTTGGACTATTATATATCATTAGATTATTATTACTTATGCATTAATGTAAAAGAAGGATACATTCTAATAATTAAAAGGAAAGAGAGCTAATCCTCATGTTTAAGAAGCTTGAATGATTATCAAAATCATTACCAATTAATTTTCTGTCAACGGATTCATTCACTGTTCAGCTGTGCTTCTCCACGTTTTATGTACAGAAATCTTAATTTGTAAAGTAACTAGTAACTAAAGCTGTTGAATAGAAGCAGTGGAGTACTGTACTGTAGCAGACTAGAAGTAAAAAGTGTCATGCAAGTACCTCAGATTTGTACATGAGTAAAGTATTTGAGTAAATGTCTCCACTGATTTTGGTACTAATAGTATTTTTGTTGGCTTGTCTTCATCTTGCAGTATTGGAGGCTACGGATCATTTCAGGATGCCATTACTTTAGCAAGTAAGATATTTTCATCACTGACGAAATCTCAGCTTTCTCTTAACATTATTGTTTTGTATCTGTGTCATATAAACCACAGCTAGCTAAAGAAGAAAAAAAACTTCATCATCTTCATCTTTACACTTTTTTTTTTTTTTTTTCTAAATGTGCTTTTCAGATATCATCAAGCTGTTCAATCCCAATCTGGTCGGTGCTGCTCCTGGCAAAACAGTGCACGGGATGCAGGCTCATATCAGTGAAACAGGCTTCAACCTGGCTGTGACTGGACACAACACATTGTACGGACTCATCAGTGTGATATAAACACTTTTTGGGTCGTTATGCAGCCAATAATATTGCAGCCTTTTACTCTGAGTATAACTGTTTTGGGCTTCAGGCTTCTTCCAACCAAGAAACTGTATTATCGTGCAATAATGACCTTAGGTTTTATTTATGAATGATGCTTAGAAAGATGTTGTTGTTTTGTCTTTTAGCAACCTCCCCGGCCAGACGAGACATTTGATTGACACTCTGAGAGATTATGAGGTACTGTGGTGTACCAAGTTTTCACAGAAATGTGACAGCAGAAAAGCATTAATAGAGCTGGTTAATAAAGCTCAACAGCTGGAATATCCTGCATTAAAATGCTGAATCTGTTTATGGACCGACTTTACACTCTGACCCCTCTGTTGTCTGTTCCTTCAGGGTCTGAACTTTGAGGAGGACTGGAAGCTTTTGACCATTCTCATGGGCATGAATGACATTTGTGATTACTGCAAAGATAAGGTCTGTCTTTTTTTTCTGTTTTTTTAAATGACTTCATGGAAAATATGTCAAATATGTCATTAATCTCTGCAGAGTGTCTCTCTAGGCTCTGTTTTCAGTGGATAACTTCATTCACTATATGACCGTCTCGTTGGAAATGCTAATGAACGAGGTAAAGAACAGAGACGAGATATATTTATCGAGGTTTCAGTATCGTGCTGGTATTCATTGCAGCGTTGGTGTCTACGCTTCAGGTTCCTCGTATGATTGTTAACGTCGTTCAGATCCTGCCCATGCAGACTCTGAGGGAGGTGCATAAACCCACCCCAGGGTGCCTGCTCCAAAGGTGAGCAACTCTTTCATAACATGAACATTTAAGTTGCCCCTCCTTTTTTAAAAATGTGTTTTGTTTATTGTTACTTAACTATGATCTGTGCACTTACTTAAAACAATACTTCCATGTTCATAAATCTGGATTTTATTTATGAGGCCGAAGGAATAGATGCCCCTTTAGGATATTTTTAAGCTTTGACCTTTGTTGTGGATTAACCATATCAGGCACAAATGCCTTAAAACATCGGCCTGTTTTTTGCTCTAATTCAGGTCTTTCTGCTCGTGCCTGATAGAACCAGTCACCGGGTCTCCTGAACTGAGAGAGCTGGTACGAGTCAATCTAGAGTTCCAGGTATGGTTTATATGCCTCTCAATTTATTGACTTTTGATTTGAAATCTTTATTAACCATCCTGTAAGATCAAAACTCACTTTCTAATCAAACACAATAAAGTACAAACTGGTGCATAGTCCCAAAACATTACATGTTAACAACTCTGTAAGTTATTTTGCGTGATTGCTTAAAGTGTCAGATAACTTGATCTTCATGTTACTTTTGTCCACAGAAAAGACTTGAGAAGCTGCTGTACAGTGACCATTTCTTCAAGGACGACTTTGCTGTTGTGCTTCAGCCCTTTCTAAAAGACGCTGACCCTCCCCGTCTCTCGGTAATCTATCCTCACTCCGCACACCACAACAATATTGATGTGGCAGGCGATGAATCAGCGTTGAAACATTACACAGTAACGATTGAATCACGAGGATTCTGAGTGTGACAGCTGTAGCTTTTGGCTGAAAAAGAAAGAGAACAACAACAAAACGTTTAATCAGGTCTATACACTTGTGTTTGTTTTGTCTCTCTGGGCAGAATGGGAAGATCGATATGACCTTCTTCACTCACGACTGCTTTCACTTCACCATAAAGGGGCATGAGGAACTGGCCAAGGGGCTGTGGAACAACATGGTGAACAATAAGTCACACTACTTAGAAGTTAAAGGTCAACAATCAACCCACTGACATGCGCTGAAGGATAATGTGCTACAATGTTTGTGCTTCTTGAAAAGAATTTACAGCAACTTTTCAACATATAGGATGCATCTTTTTCTACACGTTAATTCCTCCTGGTCTCTCTGTCTGCTCACAGTTTCAGCCTGAGGGAGGAAAGATGATTGTGAGCAGTTTCTCTGACCCCATCACTCTCATCTGTCCACCTTTGGTAGGAAAATGTTGTGTGAAACAGCCAAACCAAAAAAAAAACAACAACTGACCTTCATTCTTTGTGTGTTTTATTGAGGAAAAATAGACTAGAGCTTGGTGCATTTTTCAAAAGATGTTGGCTTTTGTAGTAATTGTGTAGCTTTGTGGGCACAAATAGCACAGAATGAGGGTGAACCTGCAGAGTTGCAAAACATTCCTAACATTGATAGATCAGTCCCAGTTTAGCCTTGGTGTTGGCATGACTTTCATAAATCTTCATCTTTTATGAAAATCATGCTTAATGCAGAGCTTGTGACTTTAAAGAAGCTCATACTTTAGACTTTATAGTCAGTTGTTCAAGAGCAAACATTTAAATGCTATAAATGACATGTGCATACATGTTTGCTTATTTTCTCCAACAATTCTTTGGTGTCTGACTCAGAACATTTTAAAAACACCAACAGATATTTCAGAATCATTTGCAACTATTTACCATGCAGCAAATGATTAACACCAAAGGAAGAATAATGAAATAAATAAAAGTAAATGAATTATTCGTTGTGATTTTCAAGCCTGCGTATTGATTTATATACAGCTGTGGCTGAATCAATGTAAAAAATTGTGTAATGTGTAATTAAAACATGCAAAGCCACAGGTAGTACAATACTTGATATGCTTTTTGTGATGAAAACATCCCATATTCTCTGTGTCTCATCCATAGGAACATCCATATATCTTTACCCGACCGACTGCGGCCAAGTCAGGCCAGCCTCAGCTGCAGTCTGATGCTCTGTCACAGGCAGCCGCCTCCCTGCTGCTCTCGCTCCTCGTGGGTTTGGGACGTCTTGGACTTGTGTAGCTTTCACTTTGCTGGACTATTTTACAAGCATGTCACTGCTACACTGGTTACTGTTGAAGGGGATAGAGTGGATCACCTCCTGCAGAGGAGAGTTTGTGAGACACTCTTTGCAGCTTTGCATGTCTGTGGCGCCAGATAGCAGCACAGAGGAAATTACTGCAGAGGTAACGTGACAGTGAATCCTGCGACCTAAATATTTCATTTTTAGGCGGTTGGAGGTGGAGATGGTGAGCATGAAACAAATGCTGCTCTGAGCAGAATGTTTTCTATTTTGCTTTCAAATTTTAATTCATCATCCCTGCACCAAGACGATTGTCCTGCTCTCACCACATGCCAACAGATCAGTCAGAGCAATCTTCTGTGTTTCTCCCACATTTGTAATTAAAATAATATACTGTAGGTGTATTTTTTAACAAAAGTCTTGCTTTAACTTGACTGCAGATTAGTGAAGCATGTAGTAACAGTTTTTGAATTGTTAATGTGACATTTATACATTCATACATGAACATTAAACTAATTAGACTTTGCCCAAAACCCAAGTTAATGTCTTAAATCTGTTTTATTTAACCATATTTACATTTTCCAGGTCGACTTTATGATATTAAAAAAGTGCATTATGTTCAGTTTGGTTGCTTTGGGAATGAAAAAGTTTGGAATACTCCAGATAAAACTACAAATTGCATCAATCACCACGTTTAAATCCATTTACCTGAGAGGCCGACTGAGCTTCGATTCTTATTTCCAGCAACATGTGCAGTCACGCAGAGGGACAGTATCTCTGTCGAGGGCCTTGATCAGCTCACTGGACTCATTTAAAGATGGGAAAAAAAAAAATCATCCAAGTCATCCATTTTACCCACTGTGTGACTTTTTTTAACCAGACACAGTTTAGTCACACTCCTCAGATCTTCAGGCTGCTGCTGGCCCACTTTCACTTCTCTGTCTCTGCATTAGTATGCACTGAGCACTACAAGAGGCAAAGAAGCCCACCACAATGAACACTAAATATTGTTCCTGCTACTTGATACTGACAAGAGGAGTCATTGTTGTCTATCTGCACACAAATGATCCTCATTCAATGTAAGTAGCTGTGGTAAATGATCATCTACTGCAGATGAGTTTCCTATTTATCTGCTTTGTAGTGCATACAGTCTAGTATGTATTGACTCAGTTTAATTAGTATGATTACAAAGGCAGGTGGTAGCTATATTAAGCACAACTCAGGTTACTATCTATACACTAATCTGTGCTCTGTACCAGAACAGAATGGGACGGTTTTGTCATATCCTACAGCACACAATGCAGCCTAAACCTTTTGGACACTGAATAGGAGAGGTCCACTTTAATGTGTTTACTTAATCATATATTTTTAATGACTAGGACTCTGAAATTTGACTATAAAGATAAGATTTGTTATTTGTTATCACCCAGCATGTGCTTCAGTTAACCACACATTTTGAAATATATATTTCCTGTGTCCCCATTTTCTACCATTTCTCTTGGATGTTGCAGTGGGCTGAATTTCAATCAGTCCCCGTAGCTGTTGGATTTCATAATGACCTTATTGCATTCAAAGAAAAACCCTCTTCATGTTTAAACAAAGCTGTCGCCAGCTTATGAGGGACAAATATGGATGACGTAAATTGGCCTTTATTGTCTCTCTGAAAGCATAATGAGATCTTTGGGATCTCAGTGGACAGTGCAGTAGGAAATTTGAAACGGCAAACAGTCCAGCCCACACCTCAGAAACCTCTTTGTCAGTTGTTTTTTTTCTTTTTTCTAAATGAATGTGTCAGTAACAAAAGAGGAAATTACCACATGGGCCCCACATCTGAGGATCAGCGCCTATGAGGCAAAAGCAAACAATATTAGGATGTTCCATAGGTTGGTTGTATAAACTATGAATCCTAAAGACTAGAAAGACTTTATGTAAGGACACTGTGACCAGAAAATCTGTTGTGTGTTATGTGTCTTGTTTAATTTAAGGACTTTATTCGAAATTACTAAAGGCAGCTTGGTTTTTTTATAAAAGTAGTGAGTAAAATAATGCAGAATCATGTGGCAGTGATTGGTAATCTACAGATACTTTGAATGTTTAATCACTTTCTACCAGATAGATGGAATCCAGTTACAGAAAAGCTTATTTTAGATTAAAACATCTTCATGTTACTGCCTGATTCGACGGACAAAAGAATCAATCTCTAGTAACAACTCATAATCAGAACCCAGACAGAACATCTACTGTGTGTCTTTCTGTCTCCTTTCGTTACAGTGATGTATTCCTACACATGACTTACCCCCCTGATTTGTTAACTGGCACCTGCTAGATGTTTTTGGTTTTATTATTTGGATCAGTCCTCTTCAGTGCACTTGTTTAAAAAAATAAAACATATATGCATACTATATTTTATACTGCTGAAAGATTCATCACCCTCTAGCTTGTAAATGTGACACAAACAAAGACTTTTGTCTCATGCTACAAAATGTAGACGTTGATGCAGGCACACTGAGATAAATACGTACTAACATGCCCATAATAACAACGCTAATGTGCTGATGTTCAGCAAGTATGATGTTTACCATCAGTTATTGACAGCTGAGGCTGATGGGAATGACATTCATCTTGCGGGTAGTGTATTTGGACAAAATCAAATTTTGACCTCTCGAAAAATCCAGTGGATATCCTGAGGGGAACATGCATGTGTGTAGTAAATGTCATAACAATCATGATAGAAGAAAAGTCGAAAGATTCATCATCTGGTAACAATGGATGTCTGTACCAAATTATGTACATGATATCTCATAGAATAGGTGAAAACTTTAACCTGCTGCCTAGAGGAAGTCAGTGGATCACCAACGTCTGTGTGATTCATCCTCTGGGGACCATTAATGGAAATTAATGAAAAGTATATGCCACTGCGTCTCATAGTTGTTGAAATATTTCAACTGGGTCAAAATGGTGGTCCAACACACCAACACTGCTCTCACTTCTATGACGACAGATACTAGTAAACTGAGAGGTTCAAACACAGCTCCTTGAATCTCCTTTTCTTTGTGACTGAATTCCATCTAATTTTGATGTGCATGAATAAACGAATAACTGACTAATCACAAGTCAAAGTGATTTGATTGTTTGTTAATGGTGAGTTACAGTAATTCATGATACATCCTACATTAAGGAATCCACCAATAACCACTTTTAAAACGTCTGTGGAGCTCACTACATCATTATTAGATATATTTAATAAACTACCTTTTAAAAAACTCCTGACGACCCAGCTCTTCAGAGAATACCTGCTCTCCCAGCACTACATGACAAATCTGCTCCTTAAGAATTGTCATCGCACTGTACCTTGATTGTCTCTTTGGATAAAAGCGTCTGCTAATTGACTAAATCTAAATGTAAAAAGCATTCATTAATGAATATTTATAGCTATTAAATCTCACGGCTTTGCACGGCTTAAATCTTGATCCCAGTTTGCCTCAGATAAGAAGAGTAAATGCTGCATTGTCTTGGCTTTTGCAATGTGGAAAAAAAGGGCCACCTGTCCACATGATCACAGTAGGCACAGTAACAGTGGTGACAGCAATCATTTTCAATAAACTGTCACCTAGCAACACATTCAGGTAGTCAAGAGACCTGATCAGCAAATACAGTGTGATGATGGAGCTTTGTTCTGTTTGGGAACACAACATAATGGAGACAAAGACATCAAACCTGTGCATCTATTTTCAAACTTGATCTGATTAAAGACATTTTCCACTGACGGTGCTTTTTTTATTTTTTATTTTAAAACCAAGGTCACTGCAGAATACACCTTTGCGAGTCTTTTTTTGGCGAGGACAAAACTAGTTCAGTGAGATAAAAAGCTAAAAATCCTGAAATAGAAATACACATGAATAGAAACCACACACACACAGTGAGGTCCTCCAAAACCCGTGCACGCCCTGACAATCATCGAGGTAATGATGATCAGGTACAATAGTAATAATTTGTCCCAGGATGATGTCACTTCCTTTCTCCACCTCGTCCTATAAAAGCGGGTGCTGTCGCGGTGAGGTGTTTGGTGGAGAGACCGGAGAGGACGGAGAGACTGGCCGGGGGTTACCGACGCTGTGCAGGAGATTTAGCTCTCCAGAAATACCGAAAGGCGGCTAAGTTTTGTTCAGAATGCGTCCGTGAATCCACCGACTGTCTTCAATCAAAACCTTCTGACACAAGCTTTGCTATTTTTTCTTATTCCTGGAGAGCTTAATGCGCCTCGTCTCCAAAACACACACGCACAAAAAATGATCGGGAGAGGACTGTTCGTTTTGACAATACTGTCCAATTGCGGTAAGAAAACGACCGACCTGATTGAAGTTAACTGATGTGATGGTTTGTTGAGAGAAAGCATGCATTAACTGATTGTGACAGCCCGGGGTTCAGCACCAAGGACAGAGACTAACACACCTTTAATTGCGGCGGAAGATGGAAGTGAATTCACCTGCACCTTTGGCACATTTAGTCCCCTGTTACCAAAGCAGTCTGTGTGTTTCAGTGACAGTGGGAACAACATTAGAGCTCATGATGATGAGATGATTCATGCTCTTTTTTTCTTCTTCTTGCGTTTCTTGCAGCTCTGTCATTGCCACTGACTCCAAGTCAGCTGGAGAATGAGGACGTAAAGGTAAAGATAAAGACCATTATTTGCATTAATATGTATTATCTATGTATTTGTTCATGTAGTTGTAGAAAAAGCCTCCTACTCCTGTATTTAAGCCTATTAGAAATTCAACAAATTATAATGAATCTTCATTACAGGGAGTCCAGCCTTTCTACTTTGCCACACTCAAAAGGCAAGCAGTGATTAGAAATACTTAATCCAAGCAATTTACCTCACTTAAATACTTTCTCCACTGGGGGCAATCTCAGCGTGACCTTGTTTAAATCAATAGATACCAAGCAACAGAGAGCCTTGACCTCCATGATTTGGTGTTGCTGGATCAATTTCACATCTTGCACGAGAGAGAAGCAGAGAGAGGGATTGTTTCTAGAAAAAAGGTTTGGAGAGATGAGGATATAAAGAGGAGATGCGGATGCTGTGTGAAAGAGGGATGGGAGCTGTGAAATGGGACTGAGTAGCTTTTAAAGACCTGGCAGGCAGAGAGAAACCATCAGGCGTGTGAGATTGGCTTGACATTGAAAGCACAATGGGAGTTGAAATGATTTTGATCTCTCATCTAAGAGTTTCGCGTCTTTGAATTAGTGGGTGAGTTCTGTTGCACAAGAGCTGCATTCAAAGAGAAGTAGATGAATTTTAATATGTAAAGCTGCAGATTTATTCACATACAGCCCTCACCAAGAACTACTTTAGTTTTTACCATACCATCCTTCATTTGTTCTGATTGTTGCAGCATCATAGTTTACAGTCACATCACTGACTCACCACAATTAAACCAATTAGATCAGAAAGGCTTCAGTCAGATGTGTCATTCTGTGCGCTCTCTTTGTCTCGCAGGTGATGAAATGCATTGTGGAGGCGTTGGCAGATGTTCTATCAAGGCCCCACCCCACGCCTGTCAGTCAGGAGTGTTTGGTCACACTGAAGACAGGTGAGCTCCACCCAAAGGATGAACAGATGGGTGTTAAATCTGTAAATAAGTATAGAGCCACTGCGTTGAGAGCTTATGCTAGTTTATAATACCCATCACAAATACTCAAACCACAGGTGCCAGTTCTGTCTTAAGAGGTTTGATATTGAGATAAATTTGATCAGTGAATGGATAAAACTCCACTTGCAGCATAAGATCACGAAATGATCAAATAAAAAGTTTTCTTTTGCCACCTCAATCGCCATTTTAACATGTTTGTCAAATTTCAGGTACGATTTTAACATAAAACACAGATTGAAAAGATATTTTAGTTTCATAATCTTCCCGTAAGCTTTAAACTTGTTTATTTCTGAGCCCTAGAAGAAAAGAAAAATCTTAATGTTGAGTTCTGGGGCCTTTATTAGTCACATGATTCACCAGTTAAGTAGTTAAATCCAAAACTGGATGGCTGTGAAGAAAAGAAAACACTTGCGCTACATCACAAATATAAGATAAGCAAAACTTCTCATGATAAAACTGATACCACCAAGCTCTCCCAACTAAAAAATAGGTTTTAGTGGTATCTAGTGGCGTAGTTGCTGATTGCAACCTCTAGTGTTTACTTGCACTTGCAGCAAAGGATCACAAAATTATCAAATTACCTGTTCATTCTGGGATACTGTAGAGACATGGTGATTCAAAATGTTTGAAGTTTTGATCCATTACTGCCATATTCTGTAAATGAAGCCCACTAAATCTGACACACTGGACTTTTAAGTTAAAAAAAAAAGGTGAATGCACATTTTTAGTCTAAAAGATGATGTCATCCTCTTCTTTTATCTCATGTAATGTCCTTGCATCTGAAATAAGCTGCTGATATACAGTGAGTTCCCTTCATATTTGGCTAAGAAGACAGTGTTTCAGGTTCTGGCTCTGCGCTCTGATCCTTTGTCAGATTTAATCAGCTTTAATATTATTCACATCTTTTCCCAGGCTGTCATTTGTAATGTAGGGATTCAACAAAGCACTTAGATATTCAAAAAAAAGCAATCCTTTTTATGTAACATAAATTCTAACTGTGCGATTATTTTCTGCAGCCTCAGCTTTATTTTGACCATATTCATCATTATTAATACCCACATCATCATCATCATCATCGGGACCAGGACTGAAACAAATCAGCCCTCACTGGCACAGCGCTGCCTGCCTCTCTAAGAGAACCAGTACATGCTCTTATATTTTTATTGAGAGCAACATGCCCTTATCATGAGGTTAATAGATTGATGCAATGGCTGCAGGGTAGTAACATGATGTGTTATATACGGAGGGGTCACTAGCACTCAGTAAGACTATTCAGTTACATGGCAGTGTATTACCTTGATGGTGTCCTTGCTGTAAAAAATCAATCAGGGCATTACTCACCGAGTGTTTGTTACTGAACGAGAGAGGGAAACTGTATACCACCAGAGGGATGAAAAGAGGGGAGAGCAGGGAGGGGGTGAAAGTCATGGAAAGAAAGGAGGAAAGATTACAGACTGATATTAGAGCACAGCACTGTACAATACTTGTCTTTTTTTTCTGCTTGCTGTGTACAGTATGCAGTGCCATTTGTGGGTCAGCAGAAAGTCCAGTGCTCACTGCTGCTGTAATTCACTGGGGGAGTCTCCGTTGGCCAAATGATTAATTGTGCTCTTGCTTTGAAAGCAGTAAATTTCAGAGCAATTAACTCTGACGAACCACTGAAGCAAACTGCTGAGTCCTGTGAAAAAGTGAAGGGGAAAGACATATACCTGTGTTTTACATCCTGCAGGATCGCATCGCAGCCTTTTTGTCTCCTTTTTCTCTCGTGTGTGAGGCATTTAACCACTCATTTTTCTGTGTGTGTGTGTGTGTGTGTTACGCAGACGACAGGCTTGTTTCTATCCTTCGCCATCATAACTTTCTCAAGGAGCTGCAGGCGATTGCTGTCCAAGGTGAGTCACGCATCGCACATAGCAGATGTGTTTGGGTGCTGAATAAGCTTGTTTACATTCATATGAAGACAAGAAAGATGGTACAGACAGAAAGCTTGAATAAATGATTTGAATTTTAGGTGGTCAAGACAGAGCTCAGCTGCAGAGGGAGGCTGTTACACTTGACCCAATGACACAAACTCCTCGGCCTACGGGTGACATTGCTGGTAAGTTTCTTTAGTTCGCTATGATTTATGGGAAATGTCCCTTACAAAGGCATATCTATACTTTTCTGCATTGTTTATTTCTTATCAGAGCTCAAGAACCTTTCAGTCGGTTCAATCTGAGGAATATCTAATCAACCTTTTTTGAATGCGCCATCTGTCAAAATGATGTATCACTCCCGTTATTTCTCATTTTATGTTGTCAGCAAAGCAGGGCTGATATGCTGAGGTGAATTTAAACTCTGCTGATGCTTTTGTGTGGACAGAATGAGGACATACACGAGGTCCTTCCACCTGACAGCACACCTGGCTTTTTTAAAATCAGTGCCAGACTCCCTGTGAAGCACACAGTGGGCGAGTAGTAATGCAAGAGCGAGTACAGTAATGATAAACAATTCTACTGAATCAGGTGCAACCGCCAACCTTGACCCACTGTGTGTTATTTAGCTCTGAACAGTATTTTGTTTCACGACAATACAACGTTTAAATATAAATTTTTTTAACATGCATTTGACTATGATTTAAGCAACTGGTAATGTGTATTTAAAGCATTGTAAATCAATGTCAGGGTCAAATCAAGGAGAAATAATTTCCATAAATTCTGTCCTAGTACTCAAATCAAGGAGAAATAATTTCCATAAATTCTGTCCTAGTACCACATTTTGGTTGAATTCTGAGGTGCCAGAAGCAGAAAAATATAGATCATATTAATTTTTGAGAAAGTTATAAAGGTTTTACAATCACCTGATGCACAGTTTTATTATTGTGGTATAAAATCTGACATGCTGACACCCTCCGTTAAGCAAAAACACAGAAATTTACAGTTACGACACAAAATGACCCCGATAATAAACTGCCCTGCTTTTGTGTAAGCACCTTCTTTTAACATCACTGCAAAATCAATAGCTTCTAGTAAATTAAATTCCTACCCCTCCCTGTTTTCAGATCGATCCATGTTGGAAGCTTTAGGAGGCCCCGGTGAGAGATCCATCCTGTCTGAGAAGAGGGGGACAGGAAATGGAGACGGAGACGAAGAAAAGGATGAAAGCATGGGAGATGAAGAGTCACAGGAGGAGAAAGACGCTGCTGAAGAGGTGCTAGTGAAGACGAAAAATGAAGAGAGGCCAAGAAGTCATGTCTCTGAGTCTGTGGACGAGAAGAAGGAGGAAGAAGAAGATGAAGAAGAAGAAGAGTATGAAGATAAAAGAGGACGTTCAGAGGATATTTCAGAGGAAAACATGACCAAAGATAAGAAAGGCAAGTAGACATTTTCTTTCTTTATGTATGCCTGTCTATTGTTTCTGATAAGTTCAAATAAAAAGCGCGATAAATAAATAAGTAAAGGAAATCCAAGCTAATTAAAATAAAGTTGACCTGAGGCAGATTACAGAGTCTTAAGATATGAGGAGCGCAAAACAAACCGCCTTGTAGATGAAACCGCCTGCCACCACAGGACTTTGTGATTGATGGAAGTGCTTCCATCTACATGATGAATTTCAGCCTCCACCCCCCTTTCACAGGGAATCAGGGCCAATATGGCTGGCATACTGACAGCACACTAAGAGAAATGATTAAATGTCTCCATGTCCCAGAATTCAAATGAGCTGATGTGCATGGTTACAGCTGGAATTATCCACCAACATCTGCAATCAAGATTTAGATCTTTCTCCAGACCTTCCAAGAGTCCCACAGTAGAAATGTTGAGCTAAAATTGCAAAGTACAATGCAATATGCATACCTATTCTACAAAAGGGAACTTCAGCCAAGTCATCTGATTGCTCCAGTCATGCTGTTAATACCCATAAAGCACAGCTAGCAGTACTGGGGGCTAAGCTGCCAGCTGGCACGGAATATTTCATTACAAGAAGTGGAATCTTGCTGATGGTGGAGAGTATTCTGCCGGTAGTCTAGTTGAAGTGTTTCAGATAAAAACAGGAAAAAAAAAAACATTCCTCTTTCTTTATTTTTCATGTTCCCAGGTGTTGGATCTGAAGAAAGGAGAGATGAACCCAGAAACAAATCAAAAGAGAAGAAGTTTGACGAAGAAGATGAAGGGGGAAAAGACAAGAGATCTTCAGCTTTCTCACATAAACAAGAGGAGAAACAGGCGGAAGAGGAGGATGAAGAGGAGACGAAGAGAGGGAGCAGGGAGAGCCTAAAGCGATGGACCAAGAGAGGCAAGGCCCTGGCGCTGAAGAAGAAAGCAGTCGGAAAGGATGTGCAGCAGCTCGACAACCAGCAGGACGTGCCACATCATTCGAAAGAAGTCACAGAGGAAGAAGATGAGGAGGAGGAGGAGAAGAAAAGAGGCATGCTGAGGAGTCCAGAGGAGAAGGAGCTGCAGATGATTGCTAGAAGAGGACCT
Source organism: Larimichthys crocea (assembly GCF_000972845.2). NCBI lineage: Eukaryota > Metazoa > Chordata > Actinopteri > Sciaenidae > Larimichthys > Larimichthys crocea. Next base: position 13,756,421 of record NC_040021.1, read on the forward strand.
GAGGAGAGGAGAGTGTCGGAGGAAGAGGGGAGCGCCAGCCGGAAGTCAGAGGTGTGCTGTCCATCCTTTTATCTCCCAACAAGTGTTGTAGAGCAGCTGGGGATACTGTAGTTTAATATTATGGGAAATAAATGCATTAGCTTTCCTGCTGAGTGCTGATGAAAAGATTGATACCACTCTTTAGTTTGTACAGTAAATATGAAGCTACAACCAGCAGGTGGTTAGGAAAGCGTACACATGTAAACTGTTCCTGTAAATAATGACATAATGTTATTTTCCTCTCACTTTTAGCTTTTGTACTGAGCTCTTTGGTTTTGTAGCTCACGGACAAAAATAACTGAGTTTTTAGGTTTTTACTGTAAGAAATGATGAAGCTGCATCCTTCCTACAGCTTGAAATCCCATCAAGATACAAAATGGCGCAGCTGCTGCTCGGCAGCTTGGCAGCAAGTTGAAAGGATGCTGTTCAAACTGTGATAGAGTCTTAATGGCTGCAAACTGTTGCATATTTGTTGTAACAGTGAGGCTAAAAGAGGTGATTCTGGTCAGAATGTATCATATGGAGCAAAATGTGTGATATTTTTTTATATCTGCTAACTTTGCACATTGGAGTGATTGTTTGCACTCTAAGTATCTTGTTGTCTTCTCATTATATTTTCAGGAGCCAGAGATTGAAAGCCTGGCAGCCATCGAGTCAGAGCTGGAAAACGTTGCCCAGAAACTCCACGAGCTGCGACGAGGCTGAGAGAGAAATTGGTAAAAAAAAAAAAAAAAGAAAAAAAAAGAAATTGACACGGCAACCTCCTCTGCCTCCTTGTACTCCTCCGCTTTACCAGCTGCCTGGTTTCCACAGATAGAGCGTGTGAATATGTGACAAGATTTTATCTTTCGCTATTTTTCCAGAGGATGCCCCCCTTGCGCCACACTGCTGCAGCCTCCTTTGTGACATTCCTGTCCCTCACATAGATTTTAGCATACAGTATATGCACATTGCAGCCAGACATGCATACTAAAAAAAAACACAACAAACGCACAAGTTCTGTGCATTCAACCACATGCATATAACAGAACACACAGCAAGCCTCCTAAAGGAAAAAAAAACTTTCTGTCAGTGAAGGTTGATGGCTAGTTTTCCTTCATTTTCTCTGACAATCATCTCTCTCTCTCTCTTTCTGCAAATGTATCTCGCCTGCTTTTTCAAATTATTTTAACACTGAACACTGATTTATGTGAAAGGTTGAGGCAGATCCAGGTATACACACACAGACAAGGTGAGGTTGTACAGTAACGGCATGTATACGTGTACAAAGCTCTTTCTGGGATGATTACTTACTTTAGAGGAAGCAGAAGAAGAAGAAATAGATGCTTAGTTATTAGATACAGTCAAGCCAAGGCAATAATTGAACATTTTTAGAAGATTAATGGCTGGATTGTAATCTTAAAATGTACTTGATTTATGTAAGAAAATCAATAAATTGAATTGAGTCTATCTGGATATCTCTGTTTTGGTAAATCATTTTAACGCCTCTAAAATCAACTGAAGAGAATTACCGCAATAAACTCTGCATACTAACAAGTTTACAGCTGTGTAGTTATCTTAATAGATGTTTGCACCACTTTTATCACACAGAACCTAGATTTCATGTAATACTGTGTAGTGTATACATACAGTGCATCTTTACTCACACGGTCATACTGAACCTCACTGTAAAGAGACATTTAATCACACTGTAGATGCAGTCTGCACTCGGTTGCATTTGTGGGCGAAGAAGCTGAGAACATGAATCATCACTCTGACTAATATGCTGTTTACGCAGTATATTCAACTCCAAGACAGCAGTATTTTAACCCTTATTGGCATCGGTATTATATTATTCTTTCAGTTGCTACTATTAAGATGAAAGAGGAAGTGTAGATTGTGAAGTGTGGTGTACTGAAGGGAGACAAGAATAGGACGTGCGCAGAGCAGCAATAAAAGATGCAAAAAGTTCTCTGACGGCTTAGATAAATATAGCTGCTGTAGATACCGCTGAAAACTGAAACTGTCTGTAAATGTAATACCAGAATATGCAAATACAGAGAGTTTTAAAATGCCTGAACACCAGCAGAAAATGTTACATTTAGGATTTTTTTCCCCCTGCAAGATAAAATTGGCTAACTATCTGAAGGTGGTTTTGTTTGAGACTTAAATTATAAGATGGAGATTTAATTGAAATACAATTTTCAAGTTGACAAATTTCAGGAAGAAGAAGGACACATTACAGCCAAGTTTGTGTTTGTTCACAGCAGTGGTTACAGTACCTTATAGTTACAACTTTCTGCAACAAAACATAATGCTGTTTATGCAGCAGATGGATTCATTTAAGGCTGTGAAGATCTCCTCGTTTTAAGACTTATGTAGAAGGACTCCAAAATAAGCTGCATGTTATAAAATATTCATTCAACAACAAAGTGAAAATGGCACCAGATGGCGACATTAGACTGTCTCAGTCTTCCTTTCCAAAGGTGAGTGCTGTCAGCGAGGGGGATTTAAAAGGGCAACATAGTCACGTTGGGACTTCTTGTTCTCTGGAACCTGGATTTATCTATTTCCTTCTGGTCTTGTGTAAAAAAAGACAAGCAACAGGCAACAATGCATAATTTATTACATTCGAATATAAGTTCAGATAACAAATCCATGGGGACCAATAGTCATTTGGAGGCAGCTACCACTGCTGTACATTATTCTGGTTATTTGTTGTATAGAAACAACTTTGTTCACTGAAGAAGGCATTACAGTAAACGATGTTACATAAAGCTGAATGAAAGCTGAAGAGTTCTTATGTTACTCATAAGGTGGGAAAAAACAACATATGCACTACACGCCCACTGCTGCAATCACAACTATCACAAAGTTCAGTTTGTTTTAATTAACTTTATCGTGAAGAAAACTCCCACATGATTGACTCATTTTCCCATTTTATTCACTCTGCAGACTTGACGTAGTGACTAAGCGAGGTGGATCTCTTATGTTCATGGTTAATTAATACCTGCACTGTTAGAAGTGTCAAAACATGAACAAGTGATGCTCTAGTTATGCAGGTAACTAACATGTGAGTCCTGTGACTGTTAAATGTGTATAGTTTGATGGGTTAGTTCATCTTATAGTACATGGACCAAACAGTTTTGCATATCAGTGGATGTTTTTTTGTTTTTTTTTAATTGAAGACAGAAAACATGGAGAATTTGTATAAAAAAATATAACATTTTATTTCCAGCTACAAAGTGAAACATGTAACATTTTTGTCACATTTCTCAATAAAATAGTAAAAAATCCCGTCGACAAAAAATACACTATTGATACATTTCGAAGCACAGAACAAATTTGGCTTTTTAAATTAACTTAAACTGTACAAATATATACATAATTTACACATCAACAATAAAAAAAAGGAATGAAATTACAATTCTTCCAGTCTTTTCTTCTATTTTTGTACAAAATAGACTCTTCGTTCCTATAGACACTTGGTTTCTTCCTTCTGACCTGAATCAGTAATAGTCAACTTTTTTTTGTTTTTTTGTTTTCTCAGTGCCATGGCAAAGCCCACTGTGGTCCATATCTAACCCTAAACTCAGCATGCTGCTTGCTTTCTCATCCACATGCTGGGCGGAAACTCTGACCTTTCCTCTACTCCGTGAGCAGGGTGAACAGAGTAGACACAGAGACAAGGCCGACATTCAGACCTGCGCTAACAGACACAAACACACACACACTCGCTCACACACACAAGGACACATTCAGACCTGTTTGGACAGGGGAACACTGGCCTGCTGTGGTCTACAGCTGCTTAGAGTTTGCAGGTGTGGTCTGGGCTCAAAGGGTGGAGGGTTGGGGGGGGGCGGGTCGTTATTAGACACCTCGTTTAGCGAGGAGGTCATGGTTTAGATAAGGTATAGAAACGCATACAGTAAAAATGGACGGGTCTGTGAAGGGGATTTTAAAGGGGAATGGGCGGAAACCTGACAGTAGGTTTGTCAAAAAATAGAAATTATAGTGCACGGATCCTCTTGGAGCTGCTATGCAACCCTTTGTCTGAGTCTATGTGGCTGATGTGCACCAGCCATACAAAACACACAGACACTTGGACAAGTGTCTGGACTACTTTTACAATGAGAAAATGACAAAATAAAACATAAACATATATACTGAGCTGCAAAATGAGATGGAGTTCTGTTTGTTTTCAAGTCATAAGCTGTGCTTGTCCTTCAGTGGCTCATGCCATGTCTCCCATCATCTTCTTGTAATACATGGACTCGAAGATATCGTTCTCCCCGGGGCAGTTGTGGTGGCAGGCGCAGGACTTGATGAACATCATGTGCTTCTTCATCACCTGTCCATCGGGGCATTTGAACTCCATGGGCAGGGTGGTGGTTCTGTGGGGGGTGCAGCAGCGGCCATCCAGGCAAACGCCACAGAACTTTGGCCTGTAGGACTTGGTTGTGGTGCAGCCAGAGATCTCAAACTTCATGGGCTTGGAGAGTCTGGGAGTACGGATGCACTTTTTTCCTTTCTGTATGATGAAAATAACGAGAAAAACAACTTTAATTAAGCATTCTTTGGCTATTTATGCAGATGATGTATCTGTAGTGTTCATGAAAGCAGTGCAGTTAAACAGAAACTCACCCGAATGCTCTGCTCCAGCTGTGACTCGCATGGTCGCACCATGCACAACCGGGTCTGTTTCTCCAGGCGGCAGTCGCGGTTATCATTGGTGACCCTGGTTGAGATCCCAAGGCCGCAAGTCTTAGAGCATGCACTCCATTCAGTAGTCTGAACCAGGCAGTTCTCCCTCATCATGGAAGGATCTGGGCCATAGGTCTCCTCCTCTCTGTAGGCTGTAAACAGAGGAGTAAACATTAGATCCTGTCCATGGCTCATTTCTGTATAAAGACCAACAAAGAAACTACAATTCCATGTGCTTGAAAACTACCATATGATACAGAAAATAACTTACCAGCCAAAGCAGAGCCCATGAAGGTGGGCCTGTAGGGAGAATCGCACTCCCACTCCTCACAGCACTTCCCTGGCACCTTGACTCGTCTTGGCATGGGGCAGTCGGGGCTGGGCAGCCTGACGTCCATAGAGCATAGAGGGACACAGCCAACAGCTCCATCCAGACAGGTACACTGGTACTTGCAGCTGCTCTGGAAAGTCTCTCCACTCTTGTACACTGTGCCTCCGAACACACAGGTGGCTCCATCACGAGCTGTGGGGGAAACAACAAGGAGAACGGTCACAATTCGGTTCGCTTATGAAGCACATTTAAGGCAGGTTTCTTCAAGGATGCACAGTAAAGTTATAAGTGTAGCTCACCTGTGCACACTCCTATGCGTCTGTTAATGGGGGCTCCGAAGTCACAGTAGAGGCCTTTGTGTGGGTCACAGAGGTCTTTCTCTGTGCAGAGCTCCCCCATCTGTTTGGCACACACCCTGCAGCAGCCACAGCCGTCCAGCACCAGGCTCACTCCTGGGCGGCACTGAGGGGGAGTGGAAGGGCACGAACACTGGCCGCTGCACTCCTGACCTACAGCCTGAGCACAAGACACACATGGACACATGCTTAGTTAATATCATCTCCACAAAGTGTTATTACAGTTACATGTTACATCCAGCACATGGAGAACATGGTGTCTTCTAAATTTGTGTCATGTCATGACAAGAGTAAAGTGTAAAGACTCGATATTATCCATATATTTAAATCCTTGAAACAGCAACAGCATGAAGCACTTTTCAATGTTTTTCTGACTTACCATGTATGAGAGCATGATGCACAGGAAAGGCACCAAAATCATCTTCTTCATTCCAGCAGACATCTTTTCTTTCTTGTAGAAATAGCTTCTAGTTTTTCCTTAATTCTCGTTGAGAAAGTCTTCCTTTAGTCTCAGAGTTTGAGCTCGAGAAATCTCTTCTGATCAAGTTGATCTCTTGTCTGGTTTGTCTCGTTTTCTCTGCTGCTCCGGTCACAGTCTTTCCTTTCTCTCTTTCTTTCTTGGTGAAAGCTAGAGGTTAGCTTCGGTAGAGGAGTTGATCTGAGTTCTGACTGCAGAGCGGAGCTCTCTTTATACTCGCTGGCCCTCGAAGCACGTCACTGGGAGCTGAATGGAGAGCCAGCCCTGGACAAACATGGACATACTTGGCATTCTTTCCTCGCTTCCTGACCCCCACTCCAGACATCCCACATTCCTGCTGTCTGAAGGCAAGGCTCTGCTGCTCGGGCCAAACAACACTGTCTCTCTCAGAGCGGCTTTCATCTGGAATGGGAGGTTAAGTCTGGTTAGAGGCCTGGGACCCCACACTGGGAATTCCTGAAGACTGACTTCACAAACAGACAGCCGGTACCTATAAATATTAATTTTAAAAAAAGAAGAAAAGATTTTTTTTTTAGTACAGTTCAAAAGTGAAGGCACAAAGAGCTTTACATGAAAGAAGAGTGGTTAAAAGACAACAGGTAGAAACTCATAAAAACGCATCAAACATTGCAATGATTAAATTAACTGATTGATGTATAAGACTGTAAACCGCAGCAACATTCCTCAGGTTTGGCTTCAAAGCTGCACATACAGCCTGTACTTTAGCAAATTAGCAGCAAGCTGTTTGGGAAAGGAAATTCATCTGAGTCATTAACTTGAGCTGTTATCTGCGAAGGTGTTTGTTCCTGCACAAAGACTTGGCAACTGCTGCGGCCTTCTGTACTCCTGTGGTTACATCTGGGACACTGCAGTGGCATGTTTGAGCACTGACATCAGTGGCTGAACTATTGTTGTAAACAGTACCCATTACAAAACCCATTATAAACACATGATCTCTTTATTCATGAATGAATGACTTTCTCTAATCTTGTTGTTATGATACACACGGCATACAGATTGTTTCCATGATCTGATTCCCTTGTTATTTAGAATATCTATGCCGGATACAGAGTCATTTAAAAGTAGTGACTGATGTGTGCATATTACATCATTATATTGTAGATCATAGCTGGCTGAGGTGGAGCTGGTTGTAACTACTGTGTGTGCAGTGGTTCCCAACCAATCGGTTTAGTCCTCTCCAAAGCGTCACAAGAGGGATCAAGAAATGATTAATGAGGTAGGAACATAGACGGTATAAATATGGACCTTGTATCCATGACATCACCTGGAGTGTGGCGGTTTGGCCACCGCCATCTTGGCAGTCCTGCCTCTGCTGCCTACCGGCTAATTTAAAAATTGACAAACTGAGGAGAGCACCCACCTGGCAATCAAACCAACCACACTTTTAATTCTGCATAACTTTAAGCCTTAACATAATTTTAACATGTGCGTTCCCTCAGTACAGTTGTCTTGAACGGGGAAATTACCAGGCTGTATGTTTATTCAAGATGGACATTTTAACATGGGGGCTTATAGAGATGGACTCATTCTGTAGCCAGCCTCTAGTGGCCATTTGAGGAACACCGCAGTTTTTGGCACTTTTGCATTGCCTTCGTTCCACAGCCACAGAGGTTATGCTACATTTTGTGATGATTTTGCCTTTTTGTGAAATATTACATAATTAAACCTCTTTAGAATTATTTAAAGGTCCAGTGTGTAAGATTTATGGGTCTCTGTAACTATGTTCAGCGTATAATAATATCCTAAAAATATGAAGCTATGTGCTTTTGTTACCATAGAATGAGCCTTTTAATGTCTCTTGATGCTGTGGAGTTGAACCACCATGTTTCTACAGCAGCCCAGAATTGACAAACTAAACACTTGCTCTAGATAGGGCCTTTCATATTTTTAGCTAAATGCCACTAAATCTTTCACACTGGTCCTTTAAATAACACCATCTGAAACCACTGCTTTAATTTTTAACAGTGCAGTTTAAATGATTTCATTTTTAATGTATATTCTTAGTCTGAAAGATAACTAATAAATATAATGTAGTAAAAAGTATAAAGTGGCATAAAAAGACCAATACTCAAGTAAAGTACCTAAAAAATGTACTTAAGGATATTCAACCTCACATATTTACTAAGTGGTTAATAGATTATGTTCAGTTCTGGTGTTAAATATGACAAGATGGTCCAGATGGTCTGTTTCCTAGGTTATCTGAGCTGATGGGACAGCCTGCCAAGGTATGCAGGGCAGGTATTAGCTGGACAAAGACTAGTGTCCTCAGTTAATGGCACTTCCCGAAATGGGTGTTTGTTGATTTGAACACTAGGCAGCTTTTCTTACTTCCTGAAAAGGCGACATTTTTTAGAGGATTCTGTTGAAAACAAAGGCTGGGGATTGTGTTACACATTTGACAGAGGGTTTTGACTCCACTGGGTCTTAGTCAGGACAAATCATGATTAAAAATCCTGAGTCGACTTTAGTGAAAGTGCAGACCGTCCCATGAAGGTATGAAGGGTAGATATTACTGGAACAAAGGCTACATGTTCTCTGGCTTCTCACCTGCCTAATGAGGTTTAGTCTATGACGAACTTAAAAAGGCCAGGTGTGCCCTGTCCCTGGCCAGGCTTATTTTACTACATCAAACCCCAGAGTAGAGGATTGCAGGAAAGAGGCTAGACGGAGGTTTGTGTATTTTTTTGAAAAAGGGGATCACACACCAGGCCAGACTCTTATGAAAGGCGGCCCTGCTCCTTCTCCAGCCAGCAAATCGGAAATGAAAAACTCCAAGAGAAACCTGGAGCTGAAGGAATGTGAGCGAGAAGCCAGCAGACAGGGCTGTTACTACAGAGGAAGCTTCCCCATATAAGGACCTGTGCTCTTGTCCTAATATGGATATGTTCTTTCTCCATGCTGGGTCAGTACAGTAGGGACTCCTGTTCCAGGATCATCTGAGCGAGGAAAAACACAGCCATGAGTGAAAGTGGTGTGTGCGTGCGTGTGTGTGTGTGTGTGTGTGGAGTATTCTGTCTCTCAAAACAGACCACAGAAAGTGCGTGTGTGTGTGTGTGTGCTGTCAGTCATTACAGCCTCAGGGCCGAAACCTCATGATGTCTAAAGGAAACAGCTCGATGGAGGAACGTACTCCAGTCACACTGCAAAACAACACTCATACTTGCCTTTACGTGCAGAGTGATGCTGTTTCTGTCAGGTTGTTTATTAAGTCAATTAATCTTACATCACAAGCAATTTCTTTGAACGGCTGTAAGGAATGTCATTTGAAAATAAAGTCAAATCCTGTTGATTTAACTCATTTTAATGCCTTCTAGCATAAAGTCTGACTAAGTAAAAAAGAGTGTTGTAGACTATAGGCATTATGATTATTCAAAAACAAAGTGATTATCACATGAGGTCAACAGAAAGGTAAGTGATGTTGATGTTGTTTTGTCCCAGTTGCTGTGATATTGTAATAATAAGGAAACTGATATTTTTCTGGATGTTGTTATGGTGCTGGTTTGTTTTTTCGTGCCAGAGTGTTGACTGTATTCAGTTTGTCGGTCTCAGGGTTTCCTGTGCTGAATATCAGCCGGCTGACTGGCCACGTGCTCAATGTTCTGCAGATCTGGATGTGTGGATGGGTTGACTGAGGCGGCCAAGGGAAACATATGGCTCTGTGTGTGGTAGGCCCAGATATGTCAAGGCTAAGTATAGACTGAACTATTTGTCCAAGAGAGTAGCTGTGGGTTAGAATCAGTAATGGAACGGCGGTGGTGATACAATGTCAGGGGAGTCTGTTCAGCTTTGTGCTTGTTGGCATCGGTGCTGTTAAACATACCTACATGCAAGCTGTCTGGCCTTAAATCTTCTTAACTTACAACTGTTATAATAATAAGATTTAACAGTAAAAGCGAAAACACGTGCAGCTTTAAATGTATTGTATAGTAAAGATTAATTTATGTGAGACTGGTGAGACTTTTGTTCCTATATAACACAAAATAAAGTCGCTCCACCTCCACAATCAAATAAAATGACCTTTATTTCTATTTAAACCTCTTTTGCGGGAATGGAAACAAGCTGTGAACACAGCAATTAACACCTCATGTAGTGAATACGTCAAACTCATTAGCAAACAGTCACTTATTTACACGTCCTGCAGAGACAGAGCAACATTAGCCTTCATTTGGAGTTGATAGTGACTTTTTTTCAAGGATCTGTTTTGGTCACCCACAAACTCCATCTAGTTTCTAACTTTGTCTGTCTGTCATATCGTCCTTTTCCGCTGAAGACAGCTGCCTGCTGCTGTGGCCAAAGATGACACTGATGAGAGTCAACCAAAATAGTAAATCTCCGGGCCAGAAACCCAAAATAATAAAATGAAACATGCTAAATTGCTCCAACGAGCAGAGAAAAGCTGTCCTGTGATGATTCACGGTGGGATCCTTACTACAAGTAGTCATGTAATAGTCATAAAAATAAAACTATTATAGCCACTCTAAAGATTAATTGTAGGCTCACAAAGTTTAATAATCTCCTCCTGCACTATTATACTTTGCAACTCTGTGTTTTCTGGAGGAAGCGTGTCGGAGTTAAAGCCACTCCTTGTGTTTCAAAACTGATTCGCAGTATTAGTCGTAGTAGTAGAAAACCTTTATCGACAATGTACAAATAAATGAAAATATCAAACTGTAACATTAAAAATTAGTTTCTGGCAACAGTAATGTCAACACTGCATTCATAGGACCAATGGTTGGCATACTATAGTAACACTGAACAGTGGATTCAGCTGACACAGTATAATTAACACACATAACGTCATGCTAATATATTGTTTCACAGTTTATTATTTTTCCAAATGAAAAAGTCTGCTCAGCACCTCCGCCCTTATGAGCAGAATAAACTGATGTTCTGAATTTAGCCGTGAAGTCATACAGAATTAAGGTCATGTGACTCGTGTAGTAATTCCAGGTCAAGGCCTGCCGCCTATCCTAGTCTTGGACGCGCATTACTTCCTGCTACTTATAGCCTCATTACTCCACTGCTTGTTTCATAGCTACTGTGTGACATCACAGGACTACATAGCCGTAGCAGCTGGGAAATTTTCAACTTTGGGATGTGTGGAGATGACAGGCTCAGTGTCTGACCAGGCTGCATTTTTATATGCCCACATCAGGCTCTGCTGACGACACCATCTACGTTTAGTCTGTCTTCCAAGCATGGAAAGTGGATATTATTCCCAGTTTTCATCAACACCTCATGTGTGTGCTGTTCCATCACACCATGGCTCATGATGTCATACCTGATGCTGATGTCACAAAGAAGGCCCTGTGTCCCGTAAGGGCATCTTGTAGCTGTTTCCATGGTTCCCACACACTGCTCGTATTCAGGCCGGGTGACATACCTTGCAGTCATACCCATGTAGTCATACCTTCCCAGCATTTTTAAAGCTAAAATGGAAGATAAACATTAAAAGTAAAAAAGGTTAGTCAGTCACACTAAACACTCTTCACAGTGGGCATTTTTTATTGTGTGTACCATTTCTAAAATCATCTGTTTTTAATTTTCTTTTGTGGATGTTTTGGGCATTTTATGCCAGTTTGAAAATAAATGTTTAGTGGATGAATTTATCCAAACCATGGACCTCATGTACACTCATTACTCCATTTATTAGGTAACCATAGTTAAGTCTAATACAAACGCCCCTGTAATGAATCATAAAAATATTCAGTTTTTGTTCAGTCAAATTTAGTCATTATGGAGGCTCTAACTTGAACTATATGTATATGTACAGATATATGTATATGCATATGCATATGCATGTGTGTGTTACAGTGTTCTTTCCCAAACCGGGTCCATATTTGAAGCTTTGGTTGTGTTATCTGCACTCAGCTGTCCATTTTACTGAATTCCATTAGTGGTAGCTGGCAGGCTATTTGAGGAATGTTCCCTGGCTTCAGCCTTCAAACCAACCATCATATACCACTGTGTAAACTGAACATGAAACCAAGATCTCAAAATGATTTTCCTGCCTGTATATTTCTGCCTCTTTGAACTCTCCGGCTGCCCGCAGAGAGACTTTGAGGGGTGGAAAAAGTAGAACACGATGACTGTGAACAGGAGAGAAAAATACTGTCATTCTCTAATTTATTGACATTTTAGGCATTTTTGTTGACTTTCAATGGGCACAGTGGAAAAATAAACACATAAATCTGCATCAACATTGTTTGCGGTCATGATTGAGGAATTCAGAACAAGAGAACAAGCCTGCCAAGACACCAGAATAAGTGCATGACATTACTGTGTCATCTGCAATATGTGTTTCATCAGCTGAGCAAAACAGGCTGAAAAAGTAAATAGCTGCATTCTTTAACAATTTGGAGCCTGTCTGCAAAAACACTCATAGGGAATATTTCAAATGGACAAGATGATGATCTGTTGACATTTAACAATGGAGAAAGGGCAGGTCAGTTACTGACAGATCCAGATCAAAGAGTTGGAAACTGATGGAAACTTTTTGAAGTCTGCTTATGAAGAGACAAGCGATGGAAACTAATAATGGATTTGGAGCCTGGGATGATTTGTAGAGATTTAACAATGGGGTTGGTGGGCAGATGAACTGTCAAGATGGAAACTGTGTCTATTTAAAGCCTGGAGTGGTGGAAAATGTTCAGACTGGAAACATGCATGAGACCCAATCTTTTTCAGGCACGGCCTGCACGAAATAGTTGGGTTTAGGATTACTAGAGGTAATGGGCCGAGGTATAATATATTGACCATTTGATGCCAGAGGGGCATAGTTGGAAGGTGGTTTGCATTTTTTGGTCAAATTTTCTCATAAATCTTTTAGTTAGGGTCTTCTAGGCGAATGCATTTGCCAGTCTGTGTTAACAAGGGAGAAGATATTGCTTTCATGTGCCTTGGACAAAGCATTTTTGACTGGCTCGAGCTCACAGGTGGAAACTCGCACTGGCTTTGAGTGCATGGGAACATTTGTACAGATCTAACAAGGGGGGGTTGATGGGTGGCTGAATTGTTAAACGCAGAGAAAGAGAGAGAGAGAGAGAGAGAGAGAGAGAGAGAGAGAGAGAGAGTGGAAAGTGGCTTTTAAAAACCTGTGTCCTGGAAAGTGTTTAGACTAGAGACACTGATGAGAATTTAGGCTGTAACTCTTTCAACAAACAGCAGAAACTCATCTCAGCTGTAGATTTACTGCCACACACATGGATACGGAAGTCAGGTGGTCTTTACTTAAACAGAGCTCCATGTGGGTCCAGGATGGCCTCTGTTCTGTTTCGTTGACCTGTCATCTGGAGGTCGAGGGTGTTTCTAATCTTAGACATGATGTCTGAAACTCTTAGTTCTCTCTGAGTGCTTCCTCCTCTGGAAGTCATGGTGAGCCATGGTGGTCAGATGAAACCAGGCAAAGCCATGGAACAACCTGACTTCAGTCCAGCTCTCCATCATTACAAAGCCATCGCCACACTTTTCGGTTTTTCATAATCTAAAACTGCCTGGTGCTAAATCAAATGGTGAACTCTGAGGGTCATCCTTACCTGGATGTAAGGGGAAACACCTAGCCTAGATCTGTCCTATGCTAAAAAGCATGCCTACATATGTACGGAAATGATGTTATATCCAATTTGTTTAAACTGTACACAAACAGCAATGAAAAAAAGGGTTAGGGTAACTCTTTTTTGTCGAACATTTTTTTCCAGTGAGGATTTAGCCCTCATACATGGAGCACTTGATCTATCAGGTAAGCTACAGAGTGGCCTGATGTAGAATATTTTGATGTAAATTTTGGTGTAAAGAATAGAATCAATATGTATTATTTATAACGTGTTAATAATCCAACAAGGAACTGGCGACTTGTCTGGGGTGTACCCACCTTTTGCCCAGTGCTAGCTGTGATACCTCCAGCCCCCGCAACCCTGGATGGATGTTTAATTAAATGGAAGAAAAAAAAATATTTAGCCAGTAGCTAATCAAATGACAATAACTGGAGGTGAACTGCAACCTTTTTTTCATTAAGTGAATGTGTCCTAAGCAGTGAAGCTCTGAAGAATCACTAAATTTTATCATCCAGTTACAACAGGACAAATAACTTCAGCAGGTTGTCGTGTTTTAGATTTACTCACCTTGTGGTTCACTGAGGCAGACCACATCCTAACTTTTTTCCAATATTTGAATTTGAAAAAAATTTCATGTTGTGAACTGTTTGAATTGAAAGACTCGTGGCTCACACAGAGTGGGCCATGAATGTAAATACATATTCTGCTTTCTGAGGCCACCGCTTCCCTGCAGGAATGTCAGCTTTCCCCTATTAGCTTGGCACACGACTGCATACCTCAGCTAATTAGCTTCCTGTAAAAGCCTTGAGTAAAAACATCGGCTTTAATCACACGCTGCTGCTTTGTCTCATTCACTGCCAAGGTAAATGTTACTTCAAGCAGAGAAAAAAACTGACATTTCGCTTTGTGGGTTTCTGCTTCCCAGACAGGTGTTTCAATCCATGATGTGCAACGATCCAGGTCAAGACTTCACCTTAACATTCCTCCACATCAAATAAACTCTGTTGTTTTTCTATCATTAGACTTTTTAAAGGCTTTCATTTAAATTCATGTGCTCTTTTCTCACATGCTGAGGTTTGCCTGAGATGTCTTGTCTGTTTTACTGGATGGTTATTTACTGGCTGTCAGCAGGAGAACTGTGCTCTCATACAGTTTCATATAAACCTTAGTGGCTGCGTTTACAGTTTATTTGTTTACTGTCAGAAACTGTGCTCCTGCTACACAACTTGTTGACTAGCTTTTGATTATTTAGCAGCTGCTTGCCAGTAACACAAATCTCAATTTACTGTACCTCAATCAAATATACCATACAAGCTGCTTATTTTCAGCTTATTTACCTCATATAAGAACACAAACAGACCCTCTCACAGACCTTTATTGATTTTATAGGGAAAAGGCCTCATAAATTACAGCAACGGCTAAATCATGGAGAGTTTTGCGTGTCTGTGTAGGATGATCCCCTGTAGTCATAGTTCATTTGAGTTCATTCTTGACTTTGGAAGGCAAATCTTCACTTCAAGTCAGTAGCTGCTGCTTTCAGTCATATCCCATGATCATATGTGATATATATTGTACATTTAAGGCCCAGCATTAAGATTTAGGTGGCTCTATATACGGAATATGGGGAAAATTTAAAGTTTTCATTAGGTTATAATCGCCAGAAAATACGATGCATTATGTTTCTGTTAGCTTAATTGCGTCTACAGACACCATGGGTCCTCTTCCTAACAGTTTGCCATGTTGAATGACCATGTTTCTAAGGGATGGAAACAGGCTCTAGAAAGGGCCTTTCATGTTTTTCATGTGTTTTGTGTCCACCGTAGTTTCTCCTTCGCAGGGTGAGACGAGGAGTTTGCAATCAACAACTACACTGCTACATGCCACTAAATCCTACACACTGGTCCTTTAATTTGATATGGAAAACTTGTTGGCAAAGAGTTAGCAGCAACATTAGCATTCATTTGGAGTTTTATCTCTGTTTTGGTCCCCTCCTGAGGGAAATACCTAGCTCTTTATCTACTAAATGCTTTAATGCTGATGAGACTAGTAAGAGTGTGTGTTGGTTTTGTTGGACAAAATCAGGGGCTGCCGTGGAACAGAACATTTAAATCTGTCTATAGATACTTTGTTTTTGTTTCATACAGGCCCAAGATTAATGGATGATCAGTAAAAGAAAAGGGTTACTATTATACACTGTCCACTGTCCTTACGTAACGAAAAATAGTAGTAGCAACTGTATGACTCTAGCAACTGTATAACTAATGGCATGAATTCATGAACTTCAAAGTACTTTCTGCATGGTTTAAATGTAAAACCAGCCCACAGATCCAGCTTCCCATACTGGCACTGACATCAACGCAAAGAAAAAAGAGCCCCTTTCGATCTGAAAGTACAATGTTCAAACCACAAACACTCTTATTAGGGAAGTGTGCGATGACTCCCTTTCATCACTGCTGGAGTTTTTGGCTTTACCCACGAAAACTCAATGGGACCCTTTGGCATTGACACCAAAACCCAGCGTCTGTGTGGTGTCTGCAAACGAAAGAACATTCAAAGTCAACAAAAGATCGGTCCTCTGATGGAGTTGTTCGTGCTGAGCGCTGCAAAAGGGAAGGCCATTTTCAGATGACTAATCGGAATGAACAAAAGGTGAACGATTAGTGCGAGGTGGACTGTTCCTTTATAAGCGGCTGTGAAAATATTACTCTTCGAGGGCTTTCCCTTTTGCTAGGCTGTCAATGTAAACACAAATGTGTTCTTAACTCAATGAAGGACTGAAAAACAATAGTGCTAGCTGCTGCTTCTTAAGATGTTGATGGAATAATGAACTGTGCTTTTGTGACTGGTGGTTTTAAGTGAACAAATACTCATTAGGAGGACAAACTGTTCCCAATAAACTCTTGATAGAACTGTGCAATGCATTATAGGAACAGCCTGGCCAGGGTTCCCATCTGCTCTAATTGTTTCCAGATATGCAGTTTCTGCACAGTGGCTAACAGGACCCCTCCCTGTCTGTCTGCGTGTCTGGAACGATAGGCCTCTCCCCATCTGCCTGTGAGCTGCAAGGTCAGACTGCAGCCTACACCCTCTGTCTATCTGTTTGTCTGTCTGTCTGGTGGCAATCTGACCCCTTGTGTGCTCGTCTATACGTCTGTTGGCTGGAAGGTCACAGCTGGCCTGCTGTTACTCAGTGTTTTCTCTCTACATTGCTAAAAGTAGCTCTCACAGTATCATGTTTTCTGTGGATCCCCAGTAGGATGGCTGTGGCTTTTTCTCAAGCTAACGATAACCAAGACAGACAGAGTAATTTTTTTTATTATAAATTTGGTAATTCAGTAAAGGAGGGACCGGACAATGAAGATTTGTTGTACAAGATGCAGGTTAGAAAATCAGTAAGAATAAGTTCAGAGCCTGTGTTAATGCACAAACTAATGTCAACATCCCCAGATAGATAAGTTAAAAATGCAACTCTCTCCTATACTGACTGAGTGTTCTTTACCTTGTAGCATACCTGCCCACTCCGAAGTCACAGTGGAAAATATTATGCCTCCACCATCCTCTTCACAACAACATGGAATATTCCCCAGCTGGGACAGTGAAAGGTGGATTCCTCAGCAAAGTGTGGAGGAAGTGATGACGCAGGAAGGAGTCATCGCTCAGCTTGCTGTCAAACTGACAGCAGACAACCCAAGTTTCACGTTTCTCCAACCTCAGCACAGACAGGAAGAAATATGTTTTCCACTTTCAGCGGGAGTGAATCAGGGCGTAAACGTAAAAAGTTTTAAAAATAGTGCGGTGGTAAATTGGTGGTGAGTAAACCATGCTGTCCATTTGGGAAATATCACAATGTGGACAACAGCCAGTCTGAGTAAACTTAATTGTTTCCTCTGCAAGAACATTTCCTAATTTTCCGCTAAGAAAAAAATACGATTACACAACTTATCAGCCTAAAGCAATAGTTTGACATTTTTGGAAATACTTTTATTTGCTTTCTGAGATGAGAAGATGGATATCACTCTCATATCGGTACGATAAATATAAAGCTACAGCCAGGTGACCTCAGCTTAGCTTAGCAAAATAAAACTCAGACAATAAATTGTCCAGCACATACCCTCCTGTAAAACCATGACTTGTTGCTTTGAACTTTAGGTTTTGTATAGAGATTAGACGTAATGAGTTTGCTTTAGAATAGCTGGTATGTGGACTTTGTTACTTTTGGACCGAGGCTAGCTGTTTCCCCTTATTTCCAGCCTTGATTGTAAGCTGGCTCCTGTGGTATCAATCTTCACATCTAACTTTTGACAAGAAAATTTGTTATTTCCTAAAATGTTGAATTATTTCCTCCACGTTTCTACAAATTGACTTCATACAGGTTGTTCAAATAAAATGGGCAAAAGACACATGTATGTATGAACTTGGTTCAACTTAAACTCACTTTAACCTTCACTACGTCTCTGTGTGAGGCAATGTCAGCAGTCCTAATCGAGATCCAACACAGCAGCATACTGTAATGTCTGCTTTGAGGATTATTAGTTTGTCAGATTTACAAACATTAATCCAGGTTTATCGCCGACGTGTTACCCCAAATATGCCTGGTGCATCATCGACTGTGAGTTTGCTGCTGTTTCTCCAGCTGTATCCAGTCTCGCTCAGTATATAAATCTGTCAGCAGCAGAGGAGGAGGAGGCGATGACGCAGGAAGGAACTATCACTCGGGTATCTGTCAAATCACTGGCAGCAAATAGGATTTTTTACAACTCGTGTAGTGCATTTTGTAGTGAGTAATGACCACTTACTCCCGGAATGTACGGTGTTATAGAGTATTGTCATAGCTAGATTGACTCTTCAACTGTTTCAGGGTTAAACTGAAGAAGCCTCAGGTATCAAACATTTATCACTTTACAGTAGAGCCTCCTGCAAAATCATATATGGAGGCCATGCTACCTGTGCTATAAAGCATTTAGGGCCAGGGCCCCTTGTGAGGTCTCACTCACAGTGCAATGATTGAAGGTTGTGATAGTTACGTAACTACAAGGTGTCATGTGATGGTCTGTGAATATGAAGCCTTGTCCCACTGAGGAGAACCTTTACAGTAGACGTCTGACAGGAAGGTGTTCTGTCACTGCGTGTCAATATTCAGCCTGTCTCGGAGGCCCGTTTACACTCTCTCTGGTCCTAACACATTTTTCCTTTTACCCTTTATACGCTCATTTGACTTAATTATCCCTGAAGTTTCCAAATAGTTTTTCTCACCTCCTCCACCCATTTCACTTTTTTCTCTCCTTGTGTCTGATAGCTAAATCTATTTTTCACTAGTGCTTTTGTTTTCTGTCACACATACTGTACAGTATGTACCGCTCTGTATTTTGTTAGCAGTTATGTTTTCAGTGTAAAACCCTATGTTTAAACTGAAGGTAGCACCTTTCTTACTGTGTTGTTTGACTGCAACCGTTTGTGGTTAACTGTATTCTACTTTACCTTTGCTTCTCACGGTAACTGTTCTCAGGTATGTTATTCTCCTTGCCTTTTGGACATGTGGTTTTAGCATGCCTGGCAGGGCGGCAGGCAGCTCTTCTGGCTCGTTATGTTTATGCAGGTGCAGGACATTCAGGACACACCGCCCTGCAGAGTATTTTGGAGGGGCTTTTCAGAGCAGCCTATCCTGCACTATTAGAAGGGGCCGCCTATATGTGGCATTTAGTGGGACAGCCCAGAAAAGGCATTTCCTCAGGTTACTGGAAATGGAGCAGTAAGGGGTTTGAAGCAAAGTCAAACACATCAGAGTGAGAAATGTTTTAATGACAGGCAAAAGATGGATGCTCAGTATACGCTGAACAACAGGAGTGGACAGCATGCACATCATCATCCACCACATTTTTTTCACATTATTATAAGCTATGATGTACTTTATAAGAAAAGCACCTTTAGGTCTGCTGAGGAGACTGAATAATCTTAGTTAAATGTCAGTTATATGCAAAGCGACTTTCTGATCAAAAGGCAGCTTGGATTAAAAATATTTTAATCTAGGCAAAAGACAGACTACTGATAATGAGGTACAATTTTAATGATCTGTGATTTGGAGTAATTAATCTGCAGGACATTTCTGGATATTCGATTAACAACAGCAAGATAAGACATACAGTTGCGTATCATCTGCATAACAAGATAACCTGTTGAGTATAAAATCAGCTGAATGGCTGACAATGGGAACAACCTCACCAACAACTTGTTTCAACCAGTTTCTGAGTTGCGTGCCAACAAGTACGTGACAGAGGGAATATGATCAGACTGCAGAAACATACAATCTTTTTACAACTCTAGCACAAATAGTTGTGTTTGACATATTTAAACCTGCAGCTTGCTCATATCTTTTGTTGACCAGACTTATTTTGCACCATGTCTGTGCATGTTTCCTCCCACAGCCCCAAGACTGCAGGTTAGGTGAATTAGCAACTCACATTAAGGTGTGAATGTGAGTGTGAATAGTTGCTTGTCTATATAACAGTCCTCCGTGCCAGCTTTGTCACAGACTTTTCAGGGTGTTTACGACCTCTTGCCTAGTGTGAGCTGGGATAGGCTCCAGTTCCCCACAACCCAGCAAAGCATTAATGGTTATGGATAGTAAATGGATGCATGGTTTCTTGTTTTCTTATTTCAAGATACAATGTTTGTCTCATTCCAACTGAGCTGACCACTTAGTTGTTGAGATGACTGGAATATTTTCACATCATTTAATCCCTTTGCAGTTCCAAAATTCCTATGAAAAAAGGCATCCTTCCAACACAAATTAAATCCATTCTCTTTACAAATAAAACCAGGCTGTTGGGGTAACAATAAGGCTTCCTGGGGCTGGGGTTATAGTTCATATGGCAAAAGAAGTGGTCATCAAAAGCTGTAATAATGGGCCGATTGTACACCTCGGTTTCATTGTCAGAGAATCTAGGAAAGAAGAATAGTCTTGCCCTGTTTGGCTCACTCGGTCCTGTAAAAAGTTTCCGGGATAATGAATTCCTCTGGTTTGGTCAGCCAACAGTAGAAATGAGGAGAAAGGGGGGAGGAGGACTAAAAGTATGAGAGGGAAGGCCTGAGGTGTTTGTCCAGTCAGTAACGAAGGGCGTAAACAAGCCCTGTGTACTGTGGATAATTGCAGATTATTGGTTAGATAAGTGGATTGACTAGAAATGGATGCAGGATTGTCCAGAAATGCAAAAACAACAGATTTAAATTCAAGGTTTTGTCTTGTCCCTGGAGGAAATTCAGCATGTACAAGTCGTCAGGAGTCCTGGTATTTCAATCAGACACACAAATTAAAATACCAGAGCAAACTCTGTTAAGTAAAATCCTGCATTCATTGTACTGAATGTGAATTTAAAAACAGGCCTCTTGGCTACAGAAAACTGAGTTTGGTCCAATAGGCATCTGTCTGTTACTCCTCACATTAACAACCTACACTAGGGCTGGATGGATTTACACAGGCTCAAAGTTCATAATTTTTTAACCCTCCAGTATGTTCCACTTTAAAGCTTGTGAACTTTGGCACCAGCTTAAAATGAGCACATGCTCAATGAGCCATACTGTTGCTGCATGGGTACAAACACAGATGCACACCTTAAAACACAGTGTATACACACACACAAACACACACACAACACGGTACACACTGTGCTTCCACATCGGAGTGAACTAGGTTGAGAAATTTGAAAGAAAACAAACAGGATTCCAGAGCGGTGCGGTGTGGCGTGAGGCTGCTGGACTGAAGCACAAAGAGAGGCCTGTTCGCAGCGTACAGGAGCATTCCAGCTAACAGAACAGGCTCTGGGATACTGTTGACCTAAGCTACTTTAGAATGTTTGTGCAATAGCTTTTGACCACTTGATTAAAAATATCGTTTGATGCTGGAGCGACCATGTCCTAGCGAGGGGCAGTTCAGACTGGTCTGAGCAGAGCAACATGCTGCCTCATGAAGTGAGGGCTCTTATGAGGAGCACTGAGGTGTTTGCCGGGAACAGTGAGCCACAGTTTGAACCACAGAGGATGACCATCCGTGCTGTCTGGCAATTGATTTTGGAAATATGTAATATCAGTTCTGCTGAAAGTCAAGTGTCATATTAGATAAGGTGCCCACTTGTGTGCAAACTCAAATTAGAAAGATCAGTGAGGTCGCCATCATGCACAGGTAGAGGTAGAGATTAGCATTGTTTCTTCACAAAATCGAAGGAGTGTTATTCCAAAACACATCATTTAGATTGATTGTAAGTAAACTGGTAGTATGATAATGAAGAATGACACTTTAAAATCATCTTGTTCCAGTTCAGATAGAGCCATAACCTTGATCATAGAAAAATGGCTTTAGAGAGACAGGTAGTGTTTGTTGATGTGGTCTCATAAAAGATTGAGATTTTAGGTTCCTGATTTTCCAAATTTAAATGTGGATCAGGAGAGTGAATGTGACCTGCTCTCCTCTCCTTCAGCTAACACCATAGAAATGTCCTTGAACAAATTTCTTAACGTCCAAATTGCTCTGGTGGAACAGCCCAATGGACCAACACTAGAAGATTGTGGTCGCACTGGGCAGCTGCCAGGTATGAATGTGTGTAACTTTGTACGTGTGAAGCAGGGTGTTGATGAAAGAGAGTGTGATGTGTGCTTGGCAAATATTCCCAGGATAAATTAAGGCAAAAAGCAAACGTCTATACTGAGAGCTAAAAAGAAAACGTCTGATGTGGTGGCAGATTTGTGCTTTGAGGGTCAGATTGAACCGGTCACAGAACAGGAACATGGGTGATGGAGTTAGCTGAAGCCTTTAGCTTGTTGTGTATCTTTGGTTGAGAAGATGCTGCCTCAACCCACAGAGAAAATCTAGAAAATCAATGCATCAGTTAATATTGTCCACGCCCACCAAAGCCTCATTTTACCTCCTCAGTAAAGATGAAGAAAATAAAGATTCATGTCATTTCATCTCATCTACCCTTACCTCTTCTCATTTTGCTTCCTTGGTAAAGTTCACGTTAACTCCTCTTTCATGTTAGCTTTTTCCATCTAACGTAAAAGTCACAATGTGTTATTTCATCTCTGTTCCATCTCATAGCACATCTCATCATACTTTCCGCATATTGTATGATTGTGTTAACTCGTATTGTCTCCGTCAAAAACAATCCTAATTAAAATTAATCTCCCATTTCATCTCATCAAATTTGATCTCGTTTCATCTCATATTACCTCATCTTGCACCATAAATTCCTGTCATCTGTTTTTTTTCTCTTTATCTCACAAGTGAGGCCTCTCTTGTGTCATTTAATCTCAATTTAATTTCATCATTCAAGATAGTTTCATTTCATCTCATCAGTATAGTTCCCCTGCCATAATGTAATGTCATTTTGTGTTGTCTCTTGTTTCATCTGTTCAGTCTGAAAGAGTTCATTTCATTCAAACCCATCTACTCTCACCTCTTCTCATTTCTCTCATCTCATATATCATCTCATCTCGCCCCATGCCATCTAATCTGACATATCCTGTCTGGTCTCATATCAGCTGTATGAAACTCAGCTACATCAGTTGAAGGTACATGCCAGACAGTAAAATGGAAACAAGCAGTCTGAAAATCCCCCCGGTGTGAAAACATGACGAACATATCACAACACTGTGAGTAAACCGAGGGCCTCCCTCCTTCACTCGTGAGCTCTCTATCTTCCTCTCCCTCCCTCACACACTTGTCCTTCCTCTGTCTCTCTCACAGACTTGTGGTTATTCATATATCTGGTGTGTTTGTGACAGCGAGCTGTGTTTGCTGAGCAGCTTTCACCAGACCACCACCACTACCCCACACATCAACCCCTCTTAACCCTTGACCTCGACAGCCACACCTACCCAATCAAACACACTCACGCACAGACTCTTCACACCTCTGGTTCTGTTAGCTTTGTCCACTTCTGACGTCAAACGCCTTTCAGTGCAGCTGATTAACAGGTATAACTCACTCAGTGCTCAAAGCCAGGATCTGTAAATAATGAGTGTGCATTCCTGCTTGTGTGGTGTTGTCCGGTAAGTCAACCACATTGAGATAAATAATTGAAAAATGATCTATATCAACAAGTGTTTTAAATCTCAACTTTAAATCTCAAATTTGTGCAAACAAGGGGGGGAAATATCTAAGATATTAGATAAGAAGTTTATTTTCTTCACAAAGCTGCCATCAGTAACAATCTAGTTGGCCAGTCTGTATGTGTTCCTGCCACTCTTTAATCTTTATTCATTCAACATCAGATCTGAAAAGCTGCTCTGAATTATTGTCCAATCTTTTAATAAGTTAGCAGCCAGAAAACTGGAACACAGCTGTCACACTTTTGAGGAATACAAACACTTAAATATACCGTAAATGTTCCAGTATCACCCTGGAAAAAATGTTAGGCCTTAAAAACATGTTTTCTTTTTCTGCTTCTTTATATAAATGAAATGATCCTGTAGAAACACAAAAGTTTATCCCAGTAACAGTTTTGATTATTTCACTCAAAATGTTTGTGCTTTCGCTCTTGCTCACTTGTTCAAAATAGGCATGACGAAGTTGAAAAAGGTCATGTATTTCTCAGGATTTAAATCTTCAAATGCACGGTGGTTAGCACTATCGGTTCACAGGAGAAAGTTCCTGGTTCGTACCCAGTTTGCATGTTCTCCCACGGGGAGTTTAAGAGAGCTTTTCTGTGCGGAGTCCAAAAGTTATGCAATTATTAGGTTACTCTAAATTGCCCGTGAAATTGTGTGAATGGTTGTTTGTCTTTATGTGTCAGCTCTGTGATGAACTGGTGACTTGTCCAGGGTGGACTTTTTCCCAATACCAGCAAGGATAGGATAGGACAGATTTGCTTAGTTTTTGAGTTTTTCATTTATTAATAACTAACAAAGTTTTTCTTTGATTGTTGTTCATGAATATTTCTTATTTATTCAGCCGCCCAACATGAGCTCAGTTACGCTCAAGGTTTTTGTCACTTAAAGGAAGTTTCACCAAGTGGTTACACATGGTGGAAATTGTTGGCCAGACCAAGATGTCAGGGGCTTTAAAATCACTATCGAAGTATCAAGAAGACACAATGCATCATCTACTTGTGCATTACTGACTGTTTTTTTCTTCACGTCGACTATGAGGACGTTCTGTCCAGCAAGTTATATTTCTGCTTAATCCATTACAATTTGCCATCAGGCTAAAGAGCCAAATACTTTGAAAACTGCACGTAGCTATTGCCATGGAAGAACAACAAACATAGAAAATGATGTAGATTCGATTCCCTAATTACCTAAAATATGCCGTTTGGATGAGAAGTCATCTAGCTTACTCTGTTGGCATGTTTTTCCTGCTTCATCCAAATCCTCCAAATGTAACAGTAGTTCAACAGGAACTTCTAACCCCGAGCCAAATTCCTCCAGTCCCAACACCCACAATTTATTACCCACCATTATAGAAACCGAGAATCAAATACCTACCAGTGTAACCCAGACTCTAATTCCTATGGTTCCACCATGGTGAAGCCCCAGAGTTAAATCCTCACCACGGCATAACAATATCCACAGCCTAAGCTTGGCGTGGCCTTGCTACTAGTGTGCATATGTGTGTCTCTGTTTGTGTGTATGTGCGTGTGGTCTGACCAGTGCCCACATCCTTCCAGAGCACCAACATGGCCACCTAGGAGACACACATCCATTCCTCAATTACCTTCCTGCCATCCTCCATCCCTACCTCCATCCTTCATTCTTCATTCCCACCAACGGCGTAGTGGCTGGAGATTATGACGACTGTTGCGTTATACAAGGTCACCATAGTTTGCCTTCCTGCATTTCTTCTCCTGGTTACGTTCCTCTGTATAAACAGTCTCCTAAACACATAGGAGATGATTTAAATGAGCAAACCAGGATGGTATTTAACTTGTTAACACAAGATGTAGCAAAAAATATTTGAGGTGGAGGTTTTAATGAAGGCCTGCCTTACTTTCTCCCTTGTTACAAATGAATAAATCAATTTGTGCTGTAATCAGAGACGTTGGCAGGATGGGAAACTAGGAGTTTGGGAAATTGTTAACACAAATCAAATTCCTGTATCAACCAACTCACAGCTAAGATACTATTATCTGTTTTAAGGTCAGCATATAAACCACAAGGCTAAACTATAAGAAAAACGTAGTTATAGGAACAAGTTACTGCAGGAAACCGTAAACATTATCGCAGAACTGAGAATGGAGCAATCATAGGACTTTGGAAAATGCAAACAGGGACTTTTTCACCCTGAAATGCACCCAGGCTCATCAAAATATAGTGTGATCTGTACGATGCAGAGATGAACACAGGCCTGTAAGGCATTTACAGTAATAGAATGAGAAATTGCAGGCAAGGAGACAAGGACAAGTGGGCAGCACTAAAAGCAGTACAGCTACATGACAATGGCCACAACTGAAAGTGCCTATAACTGGGAAAGTATATTTCAAGCTGCAAGAGAAGGTCAGGGGTTCTCGTAAGACAAAAGCAGCTTTCATTATGGTCCTTCAGATGTTTAAAGATGACTTAAGCCTTATACAGTTGGTTTTGTATTAGCCAGTTGCCTATTTTCACAGACATATCAATATCGGCATTCATTTGAAGTCTTGTTTCTGTCCACCTGGAGAAAGTAAGTCCAATATAATATATATAATATCCACTTTTTTTTAGTTCTGTTTTATGGAATATTGCAGCAAATATCTCGCTTTTTGAACATTACTGGAACATTCAGTATGTTCACTGACTTTGTCTGTCTGCTGTTTGGTGCTGGGTGTGAAAGTTACAGAACAGCTGTTTTAACACAAAGTTGATGAGAGTAGTGAACCAAAACAGTGTAATACCAGGACAAAAAAAAATCTAAACAATGAGCAGAATAATCACATTCTTCACACATTTAACACATAAATAAATGAAACACAAACACTCAACAACATACATCAACGCACAGCCATTTTAAGATGACTCTATTAAAGGTTTCCATACAGTCTCAAACTCTGCAGTTATATAAGTCAATCTCTCCAACACAATACAAGATGCCATCTCCTTTCACATTACAGTATGTACTCATACTCATGTATTTATTATTAGAAAATACTATACATTTTCTGATTAATCATACTCCATGTCACAGCATACAAGACAAGCAGCCGGCCATTAGTATTACAGGGTCAGCTGTTGATCATGGTGTCAGTATTAGATGGTAATTTTTGCTGAGCTGGTTTCTCTCAGAGATGAACATTGGGAGTCAGTTCTAAATTCTCTTAGACTAACAGGTCTATGATGTGGATGGTGGTGGGTATACCACAAGAAAAAATGTCAGTGTCTCAATAACTTGTCACGTGTCCTTGAGCATCAATTACAGCTTGACAACGGCGTCTCAAGCTGTTCACACGTCGACTTATTGCAACCTGCTGATGACGCTTTGTGACACTCAGTGGCAACTTCCCTCTGAGTACATCCAGTTTGAAGCCTCGCACTGGCCAGGTACTGTTGATCGATTGTTAGGTGTCGTCTTGGTCTCATGATGTCAAAATGTGAACAGCATGATGAAGAAGACTGTTGAAATACAAAATAAATAAACCAGAACATTCGGTGGTCCATTCATGGATCAGACACATGTTGTGATTTTTATGGTTAATCACCTTGTTAGAGAACAGCATGTTACACAATAAGTACTGAAACACTGAACAGCTGGACGTGTGCATTCAAACGTTTAGAGAAGATCAAATTAAGTTCACCTGTGATGCTTATAGTGGATTTTAGCTGCATTCTGAAATTTCAGAAACTTTTTGTGAGTAGTGCACTTTATCAGAACTGACTTTTTGATATTGCATGAGGCAGTAATAAGGTCTTATAAAGTGATAAAGACAATATACATTTGTCTTTTTTGCAAATGTGACATGGGATACAGGTTAGGGACACCAAAAAAGGATTGACTGAGGGTAACATAAATAGATGTTCTGGCGTTTTTGTCCCTTTGGTGTTGTTCGGTATGAAAAGACTGGCCACTTTGGTAAATAGAAGCATGCTGCATGCTGTTTACTGACAGCACATCACATAGTTTCTGGGTTTTGAGGGTTTTTTAAGGAATTTACCACGATCTGTGCTTCCTTGATTTGTTTGTTTTTCAGTGCAGAGGGAATAAACCGTTCTGCACAGGTGTACTGAGGGTTTCTTCAGTGTGCAAGCTTGGAATTTTAACTTTGAAACGGCAGGTGAGTACAGCGGTTTCCACTCACCGTGGAACATCCTGTCACATACCTGAGAGCTACTTCCTCTTCAGAAAAACATCAATATTTACCAGAATACACAGAAGCCTCTAAATCTAAAACCCTGCTTACCCGCTAGCATGTTTTTCTGTTCTATTGCCAGTTGTCATCCCACCAGTGCCAGCTCTACCACATCTTTATTTATGACTTTTTTTTCTCTACATATTCCTTTTCAGAGAGAGTACACCTCAAGGAGGACATTTTAACAGCAAACACTCTGCATTCCTCCTACTGGGCTGAAGCTGGACTCCAAAGTAAGGTTTACATTCCTGGGCTGTTGGGAGGAATGCTGCCCTCTGGGGCTCTGGACCAGACCTGTCAATTACAAGTCAGGGATCGTGGATGGAGGCTGAGATGCTCAGGTACAGGTACGTTTTGAAGATGTCAACAACACAGGCTCATTTATACAAACTTTAATGGTTTCATTTTTACTATACTAATGCTTTTAAGTTACATTTTCACGTGTGGAAACTATGCATCTGTCCATCCATGCTTATCCAGTTGCAAGGGGAACCAATCCCACCTGACATTGGGCGAAAGCTGGTGATAACTGATAATTTCCTTTTGTATTTAAAGTTTGATTACAGGTTTGATACTTAATGATGAAACAAGTTGCCTTCTACAGTATTAAACTTGTGTTGCTCTTCAAGTTAAGGCAACCTTTTAAAATGTTGTTGAATCAAGATTATCCAAAGCTAAATGGAGTTATTAACCTGATTGTCCTGAAAGAGAGCCGACATCCTGTGGAGCCAGTCCTAAAAATAGTGAGGGCATCTGCATTGATACAGCAGAGTAGGTGTGCTGTAACGGAGAGGAAAGGACAGGAGAAAGGAGGAGAAATGAGAGTGGGTTAGGAGGAGAGGAGAGGTTAAAAATAGTATCCAGTCATGACAAAGTCAAGGCTATTGCTAACACGATCTCAGCTGAAAAAATAATGCACTGCTTTATAGCTGTTAAAGCTCTATCTGATAATGATTATTAGGAGATCTGCACCCTGGAGCAGAGCAGAGACTCATTGTGTCACTGAAGGACACTTGTGCTTGATGACTGCTGAAGGGCTTGAAACTGAGCAGCCACTGTGAAGTCTGGACTCTTATCTAAGCTAATTAACACTGATTGGATCAGAAACAAAAATCTCATTTTGGAGAGATCAAAAAAAGTCTAACTAAGTTTAGCAGAGATTGTTTTTATTCTATTACGATATAATATGAGATTTATTATTTTAATAATACTTTTACCTGCACATGTGTACAATTGTTAATGGTGAGAAATGACAGTATTCTGTGTGGCTGTTGTATAACTGTTCTTGCAATAATGCTGGTACAAAATAATTGCATTACATAGCTGGTATGTTGTGGACCTGAGGCAGAATGAGGGTTAGAGTAAACAGTCCAGCACTGCCTCCTGCTGGAAGCAATAATTACTTAAAAACAAATTTAAACATGACTATTCAGCAAGTGCTCATTTTAGAAAGTACAATATATGATTAGAAGTGCATGTAGTGTTTTAAAAATAATCATACAGTGTACACCTGTCTGCCCAGAAAACTATTATATTATACTATAGGCCCATAAAGTTGGAATTATTAATTATTATTAATTATTAACTAAGTATTTTTTTTTACCTCTTCTCATGAAATTATTGTGACAATGTGATTTATTCTTAAAAGATAAAGTGTATCTTCTCCAAATGTTATTGATCAATCTCTTTCAAACCTATCACAGTGGAAATGTAACCTGATGTGCAAAAATAGGAATACAAATTACAAAAACAAAATGATTCCAACTTTATGGGAACAGTGTATATTTCACTGACAAAGTTAAATTTAGCAGGTTTATTGTATATTGTGGATAAAAGTGAACCAAGATGATGTACTGTAGGAGGGATGAGGGATGGAGGGAAGGATCAAGGAATGAGTTGAATGTAGAGGGATGAAGGGTAGGTGGATGGAGGGTATGGGATGAGAGTCGAGGGATGGAGCAGTTCATCGATCAGCTGAACCATGAAGTGAGGGAGCTGTTTCTTTGCTGCTTTATAGATTAGATCTCCCTGTGGTTCCTGTATTTGAATTCAATAGAGAGAAGAGGTACTGAGGGAGTGAACAGACAAGATGTGTTTAAGTACTTGAGATGGGGAAATGTAATTCCAAGGTTTGGTCTTTGTTCCTGAACCTAGTTATAAAACTCAATTTAAGCAGCCTGAAATACTAATAGAAATTAAAATACACAATTTCATTAACGAGTTGTGTCTCTTCAGCTATGTAGTTTTATCTGTATGGTCTCTGCTAATGTGGCTTCTGGTCCTCCTGGTGTACACAAATGGCATGAAATAAAAGGAAAAACACAAGTTAGTTCAAACCAAGACTGAATTGGTGCGTAACTGTGAGTTTTTCCCCCCAGAGAGTCTCCTCCACTCTTACAGTTACATATTTAGAAGAGCTACTTTCAGCTTCCTAATGGAAAGGAAAACTAAGAGCAACTTGTTATTTCCTCTGAACCTTTTTCTCATGACGCACCTAAATGACTTCAGCGAGCTCAGTGTTTGCCAAGATGAGTTATTTCTCCAATTTATCTGCATCACAGCAGAATGAAACTTCTATGATAAGTCCTCGAGTCCAACTGCTATTATATGTGATTTTCTACATTAGCAGGGGGGAAAAAAACACCTCTGTGTCCCAGACACATTATGCTATTATATCAACAGGTCACGTCCACCTACAGGTTCAGCCTCGATTCCTGTCTGCTAGAATCTGCTGTATTGCATTTTTCTTAAATGAGGCAGTGAAATAAATGTAAAGGAAAATGACATGTCAACTGAAAAACAACTGAATAAGTTGCTATGTGTCTATCCACCTCAAAGCAAACTTCCTCTGCAGTAACTTTCCTTTCCTCATCCTCCTCTTCCTCCTCAGCTGTGACATTTCTGTTTGGAAAGGAAAATCCTGCTCAGCTCTTTGCAGGAACCTGCTACTTTCTGCGTGTGTGTAACCAACCCAAAATACTCCCTGTCCTACTGACGCCCAGTTCAACCTATTCTCTGACTGAGTAATGTATTTACAACACTCTGTCCGAATCCTTCCCAACTCCTCACTCTGCCAAGGACAGTTTTGCCTTGTGCGTCACAGCAGTCTGTTACTTCCACATCCCAATCCAACTCCAACACTGTCTTTTCTGACATATACAAACTAACTCCTGTCTGCTCCTTGATCTCATTCTGTCATCACAGCATGAGACATACTTTCTTCAGTCTATGTTGTAAACAAGGAGATGTCATATAATGCGTTATTAACTCTTTTTATACTAGATTTGTATGTTTTCAGCAGTTGTTTTTAAATCTTTATCCAGTAAAGGTGCCATTGAGATTAAAAACCTCTTTTTCAATCCCGGCTAAACTAGGAACAAGTCAATTAAAACAGATACAAGATACACAGACAATATTACAACACATAGCAATCTATAAAAATACTAAAACGCAGTACAGTACAAGGCATGAATTCAACAATATCAGTTAACGCAATGACACCCTGATGATTCAGTCTCCAGATCTTTCAATATCGATTTAAAAGCATTCAAAGAAATCTTTGAGTTTTAAAACGTTCTGAGGGTGACGTCCTGCTCTGTACAAGCATTTTGTACAGACAAGTCCCTTGAATGCAGCGAGTATTGTCCATCACACTTAAGAGAGATAAAAGAACAGAGATAGGATGGAAGCAACCCGAGAATCGCCTTGTATATGAAAATATATCAGTGGGTGTGCTGGTATATTTTAACAAAAGGTGTACCACAGGGATCTGTAGTCGTTCCTCTTTTTATTTATATGTTTTTATTTGTTCGCATAAAAATGTTGTTTGTGACATGTAAAGTGTAGATTTTCACTGTTATGCAGTCATGTCTGGCCATGACTCAACCACAGCAATCAATGAGGAATTTAGCAGGTGGCTTTTGATAAGATTCAGTCTTTTAGATTAAACTTTATTAGAAGCTAACGTCTTGGTTTTATTTGCAGAAAATGCTGAGTTCATTCTTCTAAAAAAAGAGGAACGAGCATTTGTATCACAAGTGGATACAACTGATAATTGTATTATATTTGAATGCACAGCAGCTGTTGCCAACATAACGCATTATCAAGTATAAACACTTTGGGCTGATATTAGCCAACAAAGCTAACTATTAGCAACAAAGTTCAAGCAGTACACGATTTGTCTATCGTGCCTTTATTTGCTCAAATCTTAACTGAGCACACAATATAAATTTACTACCCTATAGCGGTATAGTGATGAAATATATTGCGTTGACTGAAGTTAAGAAGAGGGTCAACAGTTACTGACATTACTCATTCATCTTCCCTAAAAAAAATTCCACACTGTTGAAAGCGCTAGAGGAACTACCACTTTCACAGTAGTACCATGTTGTTGACGAAAGAAAGTAATGACCTTCAGCTGCCTTTTTTTGGAGTCACTTGCAGCTAAATAAGAAGCAAATGACATGTAAAATTACCTGTCCACTGACTCTAAACCAACAACATGTGTCTCATTTAACTTTGAAGGTAA
This sequence comes from Larimichthys crocea, assembly GCF_000972845.2. Lineage (NCBI taxonomy): Eukaryota > Metazoa > Chordata > Actinopteri > Sciaenidae > Larimichthys > Larimichthys crocea. Next base: position 13,788,719 of record NC_040021.1, read on the forward strand.
AACTAATGACTGAATAAATGATGATTTTGCAGTGTTTTCAACAATTATGCTATATAGTACTAGATATACACTGTAAAATAACTCAAAGAAGTTTTATGTCTTGTCATTTACTTTTACTACAGAATAATGTAGTCGCATGCTTGAGAACTTTTTGCCTTCAATAAAAAAAAGAAAATCACTCTTTTACATTCAGGTAATTTATTCAGCACATTGTAGGCAGCTCTCAGTATTAAAAATATACATGTGATCATCATTTTACATTTGGGTCAAATCGTTAAATCGTAGCAATTAATTATTAGTGTTTGCTTTAACTTACTTTACTTTGAGTTACTACAAGTTTAGTTTCTTCATGTTGGGGATATAGAGATAAAAACAGGTAGAGCAACTTGTCAGTCACAGAAAAATAATGACTGTCAACACTTTTCAATGAGCAAAGCACCCATGAAGCATGAATGAGTACTGTAGGCTAAAACCAACCATAAAACACAACACCAACTGTCACTTGACCTTCGCCTGCACTATCAACAAGTTGCAATTTACATTCTTTGTGTGTGATCACTTGTGATGTGACAGCTGATTTCACTTCATAAAAAAATCCCCTTGATGCTCATGGAATCTTTCAAAGCTGTACAGTTAAAAAATAATTTGTCTCGCTAAAGGGAAACACATCACTTACTCACAGACGCAACAAACTCTTAATTACTAAATATTTGGAATGACTGGCTGACAGTGGAGTGTAAGATACAGTCATAAAAATGTACTTACAGTACTTCTTGATTTATCTTTAGATTACAACGAAATGAATTTAAATAGAAATTAACTTCTAATTTTAATAATTATAAATTAAAATGCAGGAGATAATAGATAAAAGATTGTAACTGCATTACAGTAAGATGAACGCAGTTGGCTACATTATATGATGGACTAGGGTTGAATTTGTACATAGTGCACTTGATTCATAGAGACTGCAGAGAAACATTTAGCGTGTGTGCTTTTTATATCTGACCTGATAAAGGAAAGTGGCTGCAGAAATGTTATTTTGGAAGGACAGTTCTGAAAGTTAACCTCCTCTTACCTGCCGACAGTAACTTGCTGCTTCTTGCACCCAGAAGCATTGTCTGCGCTGTAATTTCATTAAACGTTTGGAGCTGGTGGAGCCAACATGGCTGCCATTGAACACAGCAATATTCCGCCTGTGTTTACACCTCCCTCTGAAAATCAGGTGAGGACTATAACCTTTAAAGCTTTCCTGTCAATTAAAGCTGGTTATAGCAATAAAGCTACCTGGTGATAGTTTTGTTTTTCACAGTGGAGGAGTGTGTGTCCCGTCAATCCTGTCAACAAGGACTGAAGTATCTTAAAAATAATCAAAGAAAGACAGACAATCTCTCCCGCCATGAGGGGGCAGAGAAAAGGAAGAAGCTCAGGAGAGGAAGGGGCGGTGCTTTGTCCAGGCTGATGACTAAACAGGAGAGGTGGAGGAGAGGAGGACGACGAAGAAGATGATGAAGCTCTCATGATTTGAGAGAGCCCCAGATGATGAGTCCAATAATAACAGCAGCTACAGCCAACACTATCACCAGGATGCAGATCTTCTTCCGGGAGCTCCGCTTGGGAGGGGAAAAAAAATACAAAGTTGTCGTCATGTAATAAACAAGTCTAAGATATAAGTAGAATTTTAATAAAGAGATAGATTGATAGATTCAAGTGACTCACAGCCACCACACCGAAGAAAAGGCAGTGACTCAGCCTCTTTCTCTATGTCTTATTCACCGAAACAAACTGACTAACAACCTGGTTACACAAGGGAGTCCTGGTGCAGGAGGTGGAGGAGTCATAATATGCACACATACTGCTACTGCTACCTCACAGAGGTTAACTCTCTGCATTGGTCCACAGGCTAACTAACTTCTCTAACATTTATACATGTGGATGACTCTCCTTTCCTCTCTTCTCTTCACCTCCATCTCCATCCTGTCGAGTTTTACCTGGTAGTCTGCAGCACGTGACAGCTGCTGTGTGGCGTTCTGGACGTGAACATCTGCAGTCTCCACATTGGCCTCTATACTGTCTGCAAAACACACACAGGATACACACACAATGTACATGCAGCAGGTGGGAAGAAGGGCACGTAGCATAAAATATACAAACTTGTATTCTCATTAGATTAAGTAGACAGGAGTAGAATTGCCACCTTCGGTGTGGGAAGATAAGGGACACCATACCCAAAGGACACAAATCAAGCAGAGTTTGGGTGTCCAACATGAGTTGAGACTTTTCCTTTAACTTATGTACAATGGAGGCAAAAACAAACGTGTTGTGTTTATGTTTTCTTGAATAAAGTTGGCATATGTGAGATAAGACTGTTGAAGTCCACATGCTCATGTTTCAGCCGCAAGCTGTTACATTATTAGACAAGCAGGCGACAAAAGCTCACCTATCATGTCTCCCTGCTCATGGACCATCATCCCCAGGTCCTTGAAGATGTCATTGATGTCTATGATGTCAGACTGGATTAAGCAACAAAGAGAGAAAGTGTCACTCGTGTCGAGACAAAACCACAGAGCTGAAATTAGTTAGTGGCCATGCTGGAATAGACAGCTGAGTCTTTTTGTACCTCCAGCTGCCTGATGGACGACTCTCTCTCCTGGATCAGCCTCAGGTCGTCTTCAGTGATGGCCTCAGTCTGAGCCTGCACCTGGTAATCACTGCAAGAACACACATAGATGAGATTAAAAAAGAATAAGACGTACAGTGACAGAAATGATAGGAATGATAAATGATAATAAATGAACCTACCTGGGGAAGGGAGACACATTCCCAAAGCTGTCATCAGGCTGTCCTCCCTGTCAAAGGAAATTAAAAGGTTCAGATAAACACACTGTGCTGTGTGCTTGTTATTACAACTGTGGAGGACGTTCTTTACTGTACGCGTGCAGCAATGACTCAGGATGTACAGGGTGCTATAAAACCTATGGTGCCCATGACCACCTCATTAAATATAATTTGGTTAAGTATCAACAGCAGAGCTCATCGTCAAAAAATGTACGTGGAGCAAATAAACCTTGCTGCTTTTAGTTCCCCGGCCAAGATCTGCTCCTTACCAGCCATTTAAAGCAGTAAGGAACTGTTCCTGCTTATCAGCACCAACACAGCAGATTCAGATACTTTTCTGTGCAGTGAGATAAGCAGTGAGGGAACAGAGTTGCCAAGCAAGCATGCCCTCCTGAGGGATTCGGTGTCTAAAACAGTCACCATTAAAAGGCACTGTCTGTGGTACAGTAATGTGAGAGAGCTACATGTTATGAAACTTTTCCCATAAACTCTCAGCTCAAATAAATATATCTTTAATATAACACACAACTCAGTAGAGAAACGAAAAATGGCTCAACAACAACTTCTCACTGCCAATATAACATTTATGTATTGCAGTATCTTTTTGTTTATCTTCTACTGTATATGTAGATATTAATGTATCTGTAATAAGTCACGATTAGCTCTTACATATTTAGTTTCTGTGTATATTGAAAGTGCCCAAAGGAAACTGAAATGATGGAAACACTAGCCAGCCTCTTTAATAGGGTCTCACATTCCACCTGTCTGTCTCCCAATAAAGGCAGTTTAAAATACATAAAAAACATTTTTAAATTTAAGAGTTATTGGCTCATTAAATGGACTGTACTTATATAGCGCCTTTCTAATCTGATTAATGGACAACCCCTCTACTTCCTGAGCCACATATTAACATATCATTTTACTCACAGACACCCTGGAGCTGGCTCTGACTCTGGCCACAAACTCTCTCTCTTTGTCGGCCGCCTTCCTCTGGGTCTTTTGGAAGCTGTTCAGAGCGGCGGAGAAGTCGTTCACCAAACGCTCTCTCTGTATCTTTCTCTGCCGCTAAAACACACAAAGAACAAAGATGTTAACAGAAACTTGGGAAACAAACAGCGCGGTCTTAACAAGCTGTTTATTTGACTTTGAATGAGAGTTATGGAAGGACTTTAGAGGTAATTACTTGATCGGGGCCAACAGGAAGAGCACTGAATGCCTTCATCAGTCTGTCAGTGTCCTTCGCTAACTGGTTGCCTTGCTGCTGTTTCTGTTGCCTGGTGACCAAAGACAAATATTTTTGTATTTATTTTTTTTGTGAAAGTAGAGAAATCCTGGCCAGACTTGAAACACAAGAAATGGTAGAGTCAGATTATAAAAAAACAAACATCAAGAGTGGTGTGTGGAGCTGCCAATATTGACTTGGGCTTATCAGATTTAAAATGCAATTACAGTGTAATCTTGGACGATTAGTCACTTGACAACTTTCAGACAGACATAGTTCAAAGGTTTAAAGATGTTCATCATAATAGACCAATTATTCAGACCTGACCCGAGCCCCAATAACTCACAGCGTCTGTCGAAGTTGGCTGCTGTCCTGCTCCGTTCCCAGCAGAGACACTGCCCTCTGCAGCTCAGAGGCTGGTGAGGAAGAAAGACGTAGTTTATCCGTACTGAAAGTATCTCTACATGTCTTAACATGATTCACACATATGTTCACATTCAAGTGGGTGTAATCTGAATGTTTCGGCTGATGATTGTGTGTTTGTTAGTGTGTGTATTACTCAGCAGTGTCAGCTTCTGGATGTTGGAGCTGATGTTGTTGACCAAAACACTGGGCTCCTCTGGAATCCCAGCATGGTAAGACATGATGGAGAGCTGTAAGGACGCATAAAAACACAGTCTGTCACTTCAATCAGGAGTCAGACAGAGACATCATTACCATTGTTACTGTGGGTATCTTATTTTTTCACAATTTTAGTGACTATGCTTCCACATATAGAAGCAATATGTTCATTAGAATAGATATATTTGTGTTTCAGAGAAAAATAAACACCCAAAGTTGATTACAAATATGTGTGATCTGATCAGTACGCCATCAGTGATGGTTGACTGCACAGTACACACCTGCTGTTCAACAAGTCAACTGTGAAACCTTAGCGCCACATGATGTGTTCAAGTGTGCATGCAACCTGTTCAGTTAACAGAGAAGTTGATATAATCAGTTGTAAGTAGTAAGTGTTTTAGATAGTTAGATAAATGTAATAGATAAACTGTTGAAATGCTGTAGTTTAAAAAAAAAACTACATTTGAAATAAATCAGTTAAATGTAATTCATAAACAGCCAAATTAATTAACTAAACGTGGGTCTAACTGATTACCTGTTGAAATAATTCACTAAATATAACAAGAAGTTGTAATAATTTCGCATAAAGTGTTGAAATAACGATCTGAAAATAGTGATAAACTATTTAAATTATTATCTTACAATAAAGTTGGCTAATGCTAAAAGGAATGGATAACTTTTAAATAAGTAGCCAAATATAATAGATCACTAAACCTACTACTTTTAATAATAAGATAAAAGTAATGGATAAACGTTTGAACTAACTAACTAAAAATAATGAACAAACAGGTGAAATAATTGTCTAAATGTAGACCTAATAGTTGGATAGCTAATCCTAATAGATAAACTGTTAAATTGTTAATATGTAGCTCGACTTAATGGATCAAATTAAAATAATTTGTCAGGAATACTTTGTACAATGTTGTTGCTGTTAGTTAACACTGTTAGTTAGGTAACACTAAATGTAATGGATAAAGTCTAAATAATTCAGTGTGTTCAAACATATGGCTAATTGGCTATTTTAAGTGTGGATAATAAGTCCAGCTTATATTCCCAATGGTTCATAAATATCAATGTAAACATGACCAAACATTGACTAATCAAGTGTGGTGAAACTTTTATGTAGTGTAGCTTTAAATTCACTTCAAATGAACATATTTAGAGTCAGTGAAGGGAAATTTGAGCTCAGCTACCATCGGTGTAAAATATAGACTCAAAGCACACGTCAGTCTGCTTTAAAGTGTATTTAAGTTTCTAATGTGTTTTCCTGCTCTCATGTAGTGCATATGAAGTCTGTATCAGGGCTGGGTATTTACTATAAAGTCAGTGCAGCAGAGCAGACTTCCTGTACTATTGACTCAAACACGCAAATAAGCAGCTGCTGAAGAAACGCGCCGCACTATCAGGCCTGTTATTATTATGAGTGGGAATAAATGCATAAATGTGATACTTTAAATTACACATCACGTTTCTGCTTCAGTCAAACTTGTTGCACCCTCCCTGTGTGTGTGTGTGTGTGTGTGTGTGTGTGTGTCCATTTACTTCAACTGCCACCGAGAAAAATGCGGAAATCACATGAGCCATCCAATAACACGAAGACTACTTAAATGATCAGTATTTACTCATTAGACACTCATTATCACTGAAGTATTATCATTAAAGCTGTTTTTTATGTGAACTTTACTGTTCAAGTCGTTAAAGCTACAATCAAAGTCGCAGCACAGTTTGAAGATTTCTCTCGTTTTTCGGACAGTGAATCGTTTTAATTTCTTTGTTCCTGCAGATCAAACAGCATCATAACACGGTGTTTATCATGCCAACGCGATCAGCTGTGTTAATACTTACTAAATGTAGAGCTCAGCTGTGTAAAAGTTTGGACTTTACCTTTCTTGCGACTCGCAGTTGTTGCGGTGTATTTCCTGATTCTTTACCACTCCCCCAGTCACATGATGTCTGCAGCACTGACAGCAAATCACTGGTGAAAATGACTTCAAGACAAATGAAGGGTGTGATAAAGGCCCAAAACTGACCTTATTCTATAAGATCACCATATGTTTGCAGCTTAGCTATCATGTGAGGAACATTTCAAGAAAAACCTTTCAAGCCTTTCGATCATCATCATGCTGCAGAACCCTAGTTTTTCCAAAAAATAGATTATTTATTCTAAGAAGTAGGAGATTTTTTGCTCACCCATAAATGAACTCGTAATCCTTCAATTTATCAGGAAAGATCTAACTCAAATCCAAATTTTCACTGGACAAAGTAGGGTGTGTTATCTGAAAAATAGTATAAAGTATTTGAATTTGACATAACTTTGAGTGTTTGAGTTACATCTCACCATTGTCCAGAAATCTGTTTTTATCTGTCACATATTCCCTGTAGCCTACAATTACTCCAAAGTTTATTATTACTTAATGTTACAGGAGACAACTACTTGTCTTCTTCCACCTACGAAAGTTTTCTTGAAGGAAATGATGGAATTTAGATGAATACACGAGAAAAAGATGCCAATGTGTACTTCACTATACTACCATGACATTTTGTTTTACGTCAAGTTACAAAAAAGTGCTGTAATTTTAAAGACAAAATAAGATAATAAATACATATAGAAAAAAGTCATGCTGAAGAAAGTCATGAAGTGTTGTTACTCATCATATATATAGGATCCCACACACAAAACTTGTGCTTTGCCTATAAAATATGATGTATTATTATTTACGGTATTTTAGTTATTTAACTGCAGTATTTCTGCTTTAACTTAAGTAAAGGATCTGAATACTCCTTCCACCATGTCCTGGATGTAACACCTCTGCGTCTTCATCAGAGAAAACTCACGTAACCAAATATCAGTACATATCAACAAGCCCATAGTTAACTCTTTTCTGCGGTTTGTCTGTAAATTTGGGGCATAAAAGTCAACACGGATCAACTAAAAAAGACTAATGGAAGCTATTTTAAAGGCTGATCTGATTAAGTCAGTATATTAAGATTTAACTACTTTTAGGTAAACAAAAATATATGTTACTAACAGTACACAAACATTTTATTGGACATCAAGTATAAAGCTGATGTTTGCACATCCAGGTTCAGAAGGTTTGGCAAAAAGTACACAGAGGTCAGTCACGTCTGCAGATGTAGATTTACAGGTATTGACCGACAGGACATGCTCTTATCTTGTAATAAAACAATCCTCAAGGTTTTTGAGATTGAGTGCTACTGAGGTTCAAGTGACTTGATCAGTTTAACATTATTTCAATCTACATTAAAAACCTACTAAAAACATAAACCAAGAAGATCTTGACTTTGGATGGGCATGGATTAGTTTGAATTTAATTTACATCCAGTGTGCCATGTGATAGAATGTTGTGTCTGTGATTGATTCATGGTCTGAAGGTCTGCTTGATGAGTTGACAGATTGCTCTTTTTAACCTCACACTATATTGAGGTTTTTTTTGCTATCTGTCTGGGTGCACGTGTATGTGTATAGAGACTGTTTCTAGTTCTGTATGCACACATTATCTTATCTGTCTGTCACTGAGGGTCCATTGAACCACAGTATCAGAACATGTCAATACGAACAGTACATAAACCTTGTATCCTCAAAGACAACTCTCAGTCTGGCACTCTTGCCTCTCTGCAGTCCCAGCTCCTCAGTCATGCTGCGTCCAACGGTCCTCAGCCTCCTCCTGGCATGTGCGGTGTCTCTGGGCAGCTCTACGGTCATCCTAGAAAATGGCATGCCTTTAATGTGGGCGCAAACGTGGGGCCAAGTGACTGACCTGCCGACGCAGAATGGCATCCTGAATCCAGACCCCTGGAACGTCCTCCATCGCATGAGTCTTTACCGGCTGATGATATCTGCTACAGACTCGTATATGGGCTGCATGGGGACAAATGCTACAGACAATCCTATATGGGGACTACCACTGCAGCTTGGATGGATGAAAACTTCAGGTAAGGTGAAGTTACTGAAAGCTAAGATATGTATCTAGATAAATCAAACTCTCAGCCATAAGTTATTAATACTGTTTAAATAAGCCTGAGTCAACATGACTAACATGCTCATCCCTTGTATTCTTAAACTAAATAAACACAAGGCCATCAGCCACCAAACCGTCTCTAGTGACACTGTACAATGTGTTGATTCTGTAGGGCGTCTCGCTGATCCAACCAGTACTACAACCTGCGGCCTGCAAACTGGAGATCCCATGTGTATTTCTACTCAGAGCTGGTGGGGCTGTAAGTATGACAAACACACACAAGCAACACACAAATACAAAGAGAAGCACTAAACTACTTTTTTCTCCTCCAGGCGTGAACTACTTTACCTCTGCACTGCCCTTCCTGTCTGCCGCCAAGCAGGGCTTCATGGGAGAAGGAGTTCAGGTACTTTTCAACCTGAAAACAGATGATCTATAGCCATGCTAGAAGCTCTGTGAGGCTGAACTTTGAAGATTCATCCTAAAGTTACAATGCACGTCTGCAGCAAGCTTCAGTTAAATCCTAGTAGTTGCTGAGATCAAAGCGGTGTACTGACTGACCACCAGAGACACTTTTCTGCTGCTAGCATGGCAAAAAAAATAAATAAATTGTATGATTTTTATAATCCTGCAGATGATTGTAATCATGATTGATATTCATACTATTAGGTCCAGATGCAGGTACCTGAAGGTGTAACAGACTTTTGCACCACATACACCGACTGTGCAGCTCTGTACCCTGATGTCATGGCTAAGTGGGATGCCTTTTTTGAGGTATGTGCAGTACACACACACAATGAAATCCACAAGGTGATTTTAATATAGCATTTTGTTGTCTGTGTGTGATTAAAAGGGCCTCAAGTCTGCAAAGGACTCTCCTCTCCCTGACAACGAGAAGAAAGACTATCTTCTCGGTATCTACTGGGCCGCCCAAATGGTTTCAACTCATACCTCAGCTATGTGCAGTGCCAGGTAATCTATCTATCTTGTCTTATTGTGTTACATCTCGTTAGTTCTGCACAATCTGCACAAAAAAAAAATCTCAGGTTGTGGTTTTAATGAGGGATTACGTATGTATCAGTCACTGCAGCCTACACTGTTGCCTGGCAACCTGATGCTGACAACAAACCACTCCCTCATTCATTAAGACCTATATTAGACACAGGTTTGCTCAATAGTGAGCATTAAATTTAGATTTTGGGCGCTTTTTTGACAGTTGTAGAGTCACTTCTTATCTGTAAACTACAGTGCATTACATTGTGGAATTGTTAGCCAGACACTACAGTTAGAAAGTGTACATGACACTGACACTACTTTTTGTTTCGTTGTGAACTTTATGTTGTAAATGATCACACAGAGAATTTGGATATTCCAATAAAAGTGATTTCAGATTTCTACAGTTGCTAAGCTAAGCTGGCTGTAGCCTCACATTTGACAGACATCTATAAACGTGGTATGGATCTTCTTATGTAACTCTCTGCAGCAAAGCAAATAAATATATTTCCTGAATGTTTGAACCTTTAACCTTTTTCACCTCTGCCCGTTTCCTCTCTTTCAGAAAGAGTCACTACTCTTCTGTCGAGATGTCATTTGCACAGAACTGGGTGAACTCAGCAGAGTACGTTTCTGCAGCACATTTCCACTCCAATCTAAATAATTCTGCGCGTTTTTTAACCCCCCTGCCAAACCGAGTTTTAAAGGTACAAACGCACAACTCCATCAGTCCATCCATTCAATTCAACTTTACGGCCTGTGTATTTATCTCATCTCCTGTTCTTTCTGTCATATCTGTATGTCTAGGTGGGCGACAGCCCGCCTAACATTGCCGATCTGAGTGAGGACGAGAACCACACACTGTCTATCTTCTCCTGGATGAGTAACATCAACACTCTACTGGGTAGGCCAGACACAGATACACACAAATATCATAATATACCTTTTTTTTATTATTGAATTAATGAACTTTTAATGGTGATCACAATCCTGTTATCTACCAGGGGGGTCGTTGGTGCGTATGTGGAAAAGTGCAATGTGTTCAGTGACCACAAGAGAGAAGGGCAGAGAGCTGTTGAACCAGCTTCTGCTGGATCCCAGGTTTGCTACAACCTCTTTCCTGTCCATCATCTCTGGAATGACTACGAGCTGCTGAGTGAATAATACAGCATTACTTTTGTGTTAGGAAGATTCCAGTAAGTTTTAGAGGAAGTCTTAGTGACTAAGAGAAGACACTTTCAATGCAAAAAAGACACAGCTGACATTTATTTTCAGTCATGAAAGTAAGTTATGCCATTATTAATGAAGGGTCAACAATCTTTGCTCTTCTCACTTCCTTGTGAATATGTGTGTCTTAGTAAACTGTCAACAAGCCCTTATTTTACTGTCGTTACTATACTTTTTTTTGTAAAGATCCTGATGCTGAACTTGAATCATTAATATACTGTGTATTACAGAAAACTGCAAAGTCTAAACACAGAAAGAACTCTTAATCATCATCTTAAACATCTTAAATTGCACTGCGATCAACTTCTTACAGTCTGATAGATTTCATCACACGATAATTGCAGCATGTCGCAATATGTGGGACAGATGGCAGGAGGGGAGTGTAACTAAATACATTTACTCAAGTACTGTACTTAAGTACAATTTGTAGTAGTAGAAAATGGAAATATAAAGAATGAAAAATAATCGTTTATGTATTTCCATTTTCTACTACTTTATACTTTAACTCCCCTACATTTCATACTTCACTATCTGACAGTTACTAAAGTTGCCTACATAATAAGTGACTAGTTCATAAAACATTGTTTATTGTTTATATAGATTAACTACCTAACAGTTTGTATTGTAGTTTAATACCTCCCTAATCAACTACTACATGCAGAGCTTTCTCACACATTTATGAATCAGTGATAATCCAGTTATATGATTTATATAATAATATTCTGACAGGCTCCATTCTACATAATACATAAAGGTTTTCTTGTGATACTAGGTCAACCGACCTATCCTCATATATCACCATATTGATTCATTTGATATTGATTCAACATAATTTTGTACTGTGTATCACCCGAAACTCTACTCCAATCCAATATCGCCACTTAGTGGTAATTTGATGTAAGTACCAACCATTAGACATCAAAGGGCAAAGCGCTTAACATGACATTGAAATTTATTTGGAATAATACCTTTGATAAGATCCAAAAAAAATGTACACTTTGAAAAGTGGTGAAAAAAATCTATGAGGATTTGAACCTATTACGTTATCTGGGCAGTGATTTTACACATGCTCCATAATTCTAGAAAAGAAACTTTTAACCTCTTGTAAGGTTTATTCTGTATCCCTGAGGTGCATCCATACACAGAGATGTTGGCAGACAAAGAGAAAGACAGACATATCTTTCGGGAAATGATGGTTTATATAATCATTAGATTATAATGGATTCATATCAGGCACAGCCATCTTGGCCAGAGCCAGTGTGTATTTTCAATATGGGATTAGAGTTTCCCGGTAATGGATTAGTGAAAGGGGACAGACAAAAAATATTTCTGTGAATTTGTTTTTACAAGAGAAAAAAGAAGTTAAACAAATGGGCTGAAGATAAGTGGGAAATCTGACAGGAAGGCAAGGGAATAAAAAATGATGGAAAAGTTTTTATTTCAACACAAAACATTTACTTTAACAAAATACAGCACATATTTTGAATCACTGTAGATGATGGCATCAAATAAGAATGACATCCAAGACATTTTTAAAAGGAAGACACAAAGGATCATTATACCCGCCATGGGGAAGCACAATAAATCCCTCTGCACATTATTAACATCATGTACTGTATCTATGCTAGGTCATGATTGTCTGTGGAAAAGCATTATCAAATACAAACTCACAATACAAAAAAACAACAACAAAAACACACACACACAAATGCAGATTGTGATATCCTGTCAAGGTGTGCACACTATGTGTACTTTTAGGGATTTTCTTTTTTAGCTTTGAGCTTATTGTTGGTGTTTCTATCCATGATCAACCTTGTTTTTTTTTTAGAGAGCAGGAGGTGAGTGCTACCAAATCTTGCTCAGAACAAAAACATAAATTACATTGATGAAGCTTTGACATTTTTTTTAATATTCAACTTTTGGTGAAATCATATACATACATAATACAGGGTATATTCTTGTTATACCTGCATTAAAACGTGTTCAAAACAGACTCAAGACATACATATGATTTACCACACTGCCTGTTATATAGTCATGAACCAAGGTTTAATGATACACACACTGCACTGGTTAATTTACACGCAGTGGTTCCCAAACTGTGGGGTGAGGCCTTCTAGAGGAGCATAGAGGTGTAGCAGTGGGGGGGACACAGTGGATAAAATGTAGATTGAAACCAGAAAAAACCTTTTTCACAGCAGATTATTCTCAAATGTTCAACACAGGTGTAACTAATAACAATTCACTAACCCCTCCCCCTCAAAAACAATTGTCCAATCATGGCTTAGCAACCTTTACTAGGCATTGGCTGACCTGTCCAGCTTTGAATTTTATCCACATGCTATGATGTGCATGGGACATTTGTTCAGGCATATTAATACAAAAAGAGTTTAAACTAAAACCACATGAGTCAGATGGTCTAAATTGAACTGTGTGATAATCTGCAGTACCATAAACTATAAACATTAGCATGCTTGGCTACCACCTACAAATGTAATCCAGGGTTAAGATAACGCTGTCTGCAGACTACGTTATTACATGGGATTAAAGGATACATGGGAGCCAATATAGTACAGCAGAGTAACATCTGCACTGTAAAATTAGGACTAACCAAACTAGCTCCACTATGAAATGCTATTTATTCAAGTGGTTAACTTTAGCGTCACTTGAGAGCCACGTTGCTTTAGCTGTATCATCATGTGGCCTTCATGTGCATGTTTAAATTAAAAAATGTAATTAGTCAGTCAGCTTCAGGTTGAATCTTATGCAGTTCATAAAATCAAAGGGTATTTCAGCTGACAGGATTTAGAGGCTCAGAAAGATGATGCCTAGTGTTGTTTTAAAATGTATGTTGGGTGGTATCTGCCACCATTATCATTGTAAACTGCACATGTGCTGTGCTTGACAGACATGGCAACAGTAACCTAAGAGGGGTAAAAGGAAGTTGTTGAATTGCATTGCAATAATTGCTGGGAGAAAGCTATTTGTTTCAACTGTGCTTTTGCTCTCTATGGGAAGTCAAAATGGTCTGCTATGAAAAATAATCTATGAATTAGATTAATTAATGTGGAAACAAAAAAGAACTAGTGGTGCTCTGATGCTGGCAAAGCTATTCAGATGTAAAGCACCTACAACAAGAAAAGACCTGGCAGAGAAGAAAAGGTGAGACTCAAAAAAACCTGTCATCAAATCTGAAATATTAAGAAATTTGATGATGAGTCAACTTTTGTTGCAGTTTGGACAATGTTTAATTTGTGTTTTTTTCAGTTTAACATCAGAACATAATAAAAAGAAAATGCAGGTTGTGTTCAGTTCATATTGACGTTATTTCATTATATTTCAGCTCCTTTTATTATTAGTTTCCCTAGTGTTTACTGGCTGATGAAATGCAATCATTTTCTGTGTTTGAGTGGGGTGGGAGAGGGGTCAAGTCATTATTTTAAGGGGGCATGACAGAAGTTTGGGAACCACTGAATTACAGTAACAATGATCTCCTTGCCAGTAACATTGGACCATTACCAACAATAAATAAATAAGCGTTACATAAATGTTATGATTTTTGCGGAGTGTAAATTGAGCACCATGGTATTGTAGTAACCTCAAGGATACAAAAAACAGACATGGATTAAAAATATCACCTCGTCCCAACAGGAATTATAGTGGAGACTGTTTTATCACCCCATTTCCTCTTAGCACTGGATATGAATTTCACCAAGCTTGACAAAACCTGTGAAAGATGGCATAACTAACACTGAGTCTGTCCAGATATGAAATACAAATGTCACTGTAAAGTCTAAACACAGGAGAGGAGTAGAGCTGGAAAGGGAAATTTAAACAAACATTAGTCAAACCCACTCAGCTTCCCCCCACTGTGGAGCTTGAGCAGCAAGGGAAGAGAGTGAAACAGCTTCGGCAAAAACTCTGGGACAAACGTCTTCCAAATAAAATACATTTAAATCAGGGGGAGAACATCCAGGGATTTCAGATGTTTGGTTTAAAACGAGGATGTATTTCACATACACAGTATTGGCCGTTATCTTGCTTTGGCTTCTTGCCGTCTGCTGCGTGGTGAGGTAGAGAAGTGACTGAATGGCAGGCCTGCTGTTAGCTGACTTACGGTCGAGATTGCATGTTGATGGCGTTTGCATCTGGAGTGTTCCTCGGCTGTATGAGAGCTTGTGGATGTCTGTGCCTCACACAGGAAACTACCCTGAGCCTGCCCATGTGTTTGAATCTATTAAGAGAGAAAGTTTTTGCTAATGTGTGGGTATGTCAAACAGTTAATGTATAGGTACAAATATATATATGTATATATATATATATATATGATGTGTGTGTTGAGAAGAATGTCCAGGCAGTTATGCTTCTCCATAGGCTGAGGCCTTGTCTTTTAACAGGTCCAAACACAAGTGACAGCTCCAGCTCCCTGCAGAGAGAGAACGAGAGGATGAAATCTTTTCCATATATGGCCTTTGCTTGTAGCTTCTCTCCAATATACAGTACATAACATATATAGTATCCGTGTCAACCCAGTAATGTATATTAAAACCTTTGAGAGTGGTTGTACCTTCTGGAGGTTGGGTCATTGGAGGCTTCAGGCAATACATGTGGTACCCTCTGTCGCAGTCGTCGCAGAACAGCAGCTGGTCCTACATTGGCAGCACACAGTCAACATATTAAATATACACTGACCGGCCACTACATTAGGTACAATCTAATGTCATCCAGTACAACAGTTCTACCTTTGCAAAGATAATAATGCTCAGTTTTTGAACCTTTGTATAGTAGAAGCTGTGACAGGAGGGTGGAGTGGGAGAGAGGGGGAATGACATGCAGCAAATGGCCACAGAACGGACTCAAACCCTGGGCTGTTGCGACTGTGCAATATAGTGCACTCTAGTACAACACCACCACCCATTATGACCTCGATAATAAACATAAAGTAGAATTAATACTTCTCTGACCGTGTTGACAAAACTGAAAAATTAAAAGCTTCATTAAAGTAACGTGGCACCACATTAGACTGCACAGGTGTACCTACTAAAGTTGACAGTGAGTGTATTATATCTATAGAATATATGCAAGGACATAAAAATAAATATCAACCTTTAACCCCAGTATAAATGTTTGAAGTAAGTAAATCAGAGTTACAAATACTGCTATAAATGTGGCTCACATTATGTTCGATGCCAGTGAGCAGCGTTTGTCGGCTATAAAAGAGGTCTGGCAAGTAGCACTGCGAGCTTTCAAACCATCACGGGACTGTTAATGGAGCGTCAAAGAGGCCAAACCTTTTATGTCCACACTGCTGGTACATTCTAAAAATGACCCAGTATAAATAGATGTATACAAGGAAAAATGATTTTCAAACGTGCATGCAACTTTATATCATCCACGTTTGTTGCACGGTTGCTATGGTGGGTATTTATTACTTTAAAGTTCAAGTCAGGTTTTGTGTTTTATTATCTTATTTTATGATGATTTACATGTTTTATCCAAAAGAGCAATGTATTTTTCACATGTAGAAAACATTACCCACTGATGTGAAAAAGAAAATCAGGGGTGATTTATCAAGTCTAACATCTGCCTGGCATGTAAAGTAAGTTGAATTCAGTGTAATGTATTGCCTATGACAGGCTGAATACTGACTGTGGAAAGGTCACAACATTAAACGGAAAACAAGTCAAATTCAGTGCGCTTCAAACCAATTCAAAGGGAAATCTAGTAATAACATCTGAGCGCTGACATTTTTGGATCATACGAGACGTCCCTCTCCAACAGTATACATACGTCGTTCTCGGAGGTGCCGCAGATGCTGCAAGACTTGCACTCTATGCACTGCCACTGGTACGTCCTCACTGCCTGCATCATGTTGTCAGTGAACTGCAGACATGTGGGGTGACCTGCGGATGCACGGTAAGAAGAGACAAGGAAAGTGAGGAAGGAAAGAGGGGGTGACACGATGGGTTGCCAGAAGCAAAGTCAGCATTGTTTGCAGTCTTATGGAACAGTTTAGAGATGCTTTGAACTGGAGCCAACAGCAGACTGACACACGACTAGACATATTTACATAATTCATCAAAAGCTGATTTACATTTTCTGCAGCTGTATCTGTTTCAGGCTCTGAGGTGCAGCAATGATTTAATTTCTATGTAAATGAAAATAAAGAAATATATTATTAACAGTATTTATTATAAGAATGTCCTTTAATGTTTTTTCCCTTGTTGAAATAAAGATCCATTTGGCATCCACATTTTTTCGCTCTTCAAAATAGGACTGCTATGTCTTCATAAGAGCCAGCAGTGTGTGATTCAGACAAACTGTAATTGCACCCCATCGAGCTGACAGTCCTTACAGCTGGATGAAATGTAGCATCAAAAGCAATCCAGCCACAAAAGACAAGTGATTATATGTCTGGAAAACAAAACACAAGCAGCGATGTGTGTACAAGAAAACCCAGCCAAGCCATGTTTTATCATCTTCCCATAAATCTACAGCTACAACAAGACAAAAGATGGTATATGTAAAACTGTCTTCTTGTTCCTCGTCTTTATAACAAACATTTTAAAGCTATTGCCTCCCCACAGCTTCAAAGTGCTGTCAGCATCTCATGCACACAGTTATCTGCATGACCCTGGTATCAATGGGGTATCAATGAGCCATGAATGAGCCATAATCAAGGATGAAGTGATTTATATCTGCACTGGGAAAGCAGCCAGAAACACTGAAAACATTCCCATAATCAGCCTGTGATGGGTGAACAAAGAGAAACGTGACTTGAGCAAAATCTAGAAAGCAGAAAATGTTTAAGCTGCTGCCTGCATCCTGAATTAAAATGAGGAATTAAAAGTCAGGGATGAAATTAGCTGCGGCAGTTTAAAAGATGGCCTATCAGCTCAAATGGATACGACTTAGCAGCAGGCAGGAGGAAAAGCATTTCTACTCAGCGTCTACTGATAAAGGAAAGAATCTAGTCTTTAAAGACAGAGAGGAGCAATGAAGTGCCGATTGGCTCTTACCTCTCGGCTACCTGTCCTCTTTAGCCAATGGAGTGACTCAAGAGTCCACGTTCATCCCTCCCCCTGCCGCTTCAGCGGCCACTCATGTAATTTATTCCTTTTTCTCTGGTCCAACGTGTCTGCTATGAATCTTTTCAGTCCATAATTAAATAGGATGTAGCTGTGATGTTTAGTCTATGATCTTGATTATCTCACGCAAGCAAAGTAAGGTGATTATTGTTTGTTTATGAAAAATTAATGAAAAATGTATTAACGTGGTGAACAGTAAAATCCATATGAGCAAGGTGAAAAGAAAAAAAAAAAAAAAAAGCCACTGTATCCATCAAAGACAAAATTTCCAAGAAAAAGATGTTACATGTCAAAAAGTTCAACATAAATCTGGAGAAGTGCCTTTAAGGGGAGCCAGTAGTCCAGTCTGCGCCTTCAAAGTCTTTGAGCGTTCCCTCAATGAAAATATTTACTCAGAAAATTATTTTTATTGCCACGAGGTCCAATTAGTCAAGAGGTCCCGTTATCAGCTGTCAGCCACAGCATCATCATCATTGTCTGAAAACAAAATGTCTTCCAGCTCTGCATCTTCAAAGCCATGAAACGTGGAGGCCTCGCTGTCTGATGTGCTGCCGAATAATTCTTCTAGAGCACTCAGCTTCCTCCCATCGTTCTTCGCTCCTCCTCTTCCAGCTACCATGAAAACATCAGCATCAGAGCAACACACACAAGGCCACACACTCTCGCAGCTGTTCTAACAAAGTCTACCGTAGCAGGAAAAAACATCTCACTTGCTGAAAACTGATTGAGCCGATTCGAGAAATGCCCGTGATATCCAGCAGAGGCGGCTTTGGGTAGTGTGGGAGGAAAAAAGGAGGAAAAAAAGAAACAAAAATGCAGCCAAGTGTGTCATAAGGTAATGCATGAAAACTGAGCAACAAAAGAGTGAATGCATGTCGTCTAAAGGCAGACTTCCTTATTGATGGACAAGACTTGGACATGGAGAAGCATGCAGGATGGAAGCAAGCAGCAGAGCCTATGAATCAATATTATTTTTAGGATGGAAATTGCAAAGATTTCCTGGAGTTGGCTCTCACTTCTCATGGTCTACAAGGCTCATTGACAACCCACTGAAAAGACGCTGTAGCAACATGAAAGCTCCATTCATTGCACACCATAAATAATCAGAGCTACATCATCAGGTAAAGACACAGGCTGGTTTGAACAGAGATGACTTGGAATTATAATGACATGAGGTGGTCACCAACTAAAATGAACATTACTGTAAACTTTGTGATAATAACATTTTATTGATTTATTGATCCAAAAGATATAGCCCAAAGAAATGATGTAATTACTAAATGAAACAGATAATTGATGCAGAGTGTTAAACTGCATCGCATTTTTTATTTCGAACGAAAATAGACATCGCAAGGAAGCGAGGAACAGACATGAACAAGATTGTGGATAAAAAGGAAGTAAAGGCAAAACAAAAATGAGATGTGTAGTAGACACAAATTAAAGTGTGAATTTCTGAAAAATCTCTATGGCTGTGTCTGAAATCACTCCCTAACCACTATGTAGTGCACTATATAGTGACCACGCCATTTTGTAGTGGTGTCCGAATGTTTAGTGTCCACTATATAGTGCACTGCATGTATCCCACAATTCACCGCGAAATGTAGTGAACATCCGATGGTCACTAACCGAAGCAAGATATCCCATCATGCATTGCCAGAAGTTCTCTGGGCGCGGAAAGGAAATAAATTGAAATAAAAAAGTAAATAAAAAGTAAATAATTGAATTATTGATAAAACACAAACAGCCAGACTGACAGTAGATGGCATTTCTATAGCGCTACATGAGTTTTCTAAAATAACGGTGTATGTTTTTTTCGGCGGATGGATGAGAGGATGAGGATGATGCTTAAATAGAAAACAAAACACGAAAATAAAACATACAGGACAGTAATCAAAAGACTCTAATTTAATAAAAATGCAGTAGTAAATGGACAAGAATTATGTGAGACGACATTAATGTGGTACGTTTTAATTGTGCGACAGCAATGACGTAATTACCGGCGCCAAGAGAAGTGTCCGAAAGTGTCCGAACATTTTTTTCTGTTAAGCTCACTATATAGTCCACTACATTTATTTCCCTATGTAGGGAGTAGGGAGTAGGGAATGAGTGAGTGATTTCGGACACAGCCTATTATTTCCTAAAGGAATGGTTTGACATGTTAGGAAATAAGCGTATTTGTTTTCCTGCTATGAAAAGATCAATACCATTGTCATGTCTGTGCGTTAAATCTGAAGTTACAGCCAGCAGTTTACTTTTGGTCAGAGTCGGGCTAGCTCTTTCCCTCTGTTTCCAGTCTTTGTGCTAAGCTAAGCTAACCAGCTGCTGGCTGCAGCTTAATATTTACCACATGGACATGAGAGCGCTGTCTTTTCATCTCCATCACTGCAGCAAAGTGAGTAAGTATATACATCCCAAAATGTCAAACTATTACACTTGGTAAGTGTGGTTTAATTCAATCTAGACGTTACTTGTGGTCTACATTAACGTCAACAATGAACCTGAAGCTTTGATGGAAACCCTCCATGCTGTGGAGACTGGGGACTCACCGGAGCGTCCACAGTCAGAGCAGGACACCAGCTCCTCGGCCTGTCCTGTCTTCCTGTTGGAGTCTTGGTCACCCAGGCAGAAGTCACAGTAGTCATTGGGGATGATGACCCCATCTGGGCCCTTCTGAGCTGTCGGCAGGAAAGGTTACATATAGAGAATGCATGAGATGCCATTCATTTTTATGACTTCTATATGATGTTCTGTCTAATTATAATGGTCGCCAGCATCTTACGTTTGTGGTTGTCTGAGTAACGTGGAGGAGACGGAGCCATCTCTGTTTCCTTTTCCTCCTCACCCTCCTCCTCCGCCAGGTGAGTGTGGGTGTAGTGATAGCTCAGACCAGGCCGGTTCTTGTAGCGCTTTCCACAGACTACGGATAAAACATCACAGCTTCATCAGAAACACGTAACACATTGTACAACATACTGCAAAGCAGCTAGTACAGTGGACTAAGAGTTTGCTCAGAAACAACTGTCATCCCTGCCTAAACTGGAATATAACAGATTTTATGGAAGAAGACAATTGAGAGAAACATCTCGCTGTCAGTATTCATATTTGATGGTTTAAATCTTGTTTTAAAGTCGTTTTATGTGAATAAAAATCACATGAGCTGCAGAAAACGGACTGTTCCAATATATATAAAAAAAATTTGGGGCCTTTTTGAGCTTTATTTGACAGAGACAGCTTGAAGAGTGACAGGAATGTGGGGGGAGAGAGATGGGGAATGACATGCAGGAAAGAGCCACAGGTCGTATTTAAACCCTGGACCGCTGTGGCAAGGATTGAGCCTTCGTACATGGGGAGGATGCTCTACCAACTGAGCATCATGACACCCCAGCACATGTGATTTGTTTAGAGAATATATTGCTGCCGTGACAGTGAGTAAGAGGCGTAACGTAATAACGTAAACAGTATTTAATCGATATGAAAGTCAACAGACTTATTGATACATCTTACACAAGAAAATCTAGTGGATAGATATGGGGACAGGTCGGCCTACAACTTTTTTCAAAAGCATATCAACACGAAGCTAGAGCTTGCCAGGCACCCTTTTTATCCTGCTGCTGTACTGTAAAGCCATATAGTCTAATATTGTAGCAGCTCTTGGGGTTATTAACCCTGGTACTGAACACATTAGAGCTGTAGCCATCATAGAAGTTGGAAGTAATGTATATTTCTGCTGCTTTCCCTGCTATGGCCAATCCTGCAGCCATTTCTGTCTAAACACTCAAACCAAATTTGCATATTTTACCACAGCTACAGAGCTTTACCAACTCTCTGTGTGAACTCCTTCCCAATCCAATCCCATGGGTAAAAGCTGATCCATCTGAAATATGAAATTCTGCCCAGGGTAAATACTTCTACAATGGCTACATCTGTGGATCACATCACAGCTAGAGAGACCTCAAGAAACATGCATCCCACAGTGCGACATTAGCTGCTGCTTTAAGCATCAGTTTGTGCATGCCTTGCAAATAGCAAGCAGTAGGGCACACAGCGTAGCGTTAGTATCATGCAATGCTTTCACTGAATTCAGGAGCGGATGTTTGGTCTAGCATAAAGCATTTAAAGCGTTAGATATCTTGAAGGGATTAGCACTCAGTCAGCCATTCCTACACCAGATGCCCATGAGCAAATAGGGCCAACCATAAAGACAGCTGATGGAGCCCCTAGAAAGACAAGATGGCGACAGGTTCATATACCTTCTTCAGCCTTTTTTGAGTTATGCTTTTGTTTGTATCTATCTGGAACAGAGAAGACACAGAAGCAAATAATAAAGGAAAGACAGAACAAGACAAAAAATGAGGATGAGATTCATTTGTTCGAGCGTGCCTATCTCTATCCACATCCCCATGGAAATCCATTCCTCAGGGGACTCTGCCCAAGTACGTAAGTGGCATGCCGGTCAGGTCTGGATTAACAACAATCTCTTTCTTCATGCTGCAGAGGACTGCTCTTAGAACAGAAGAAGGGAAGGCTATCATTGAAAGATGAGAGAAAATGACTTGTCTGCTGGAATCCTCCGTTTTCATACATAAAATATCAGAATTTGGAGCAGGCATGTAGAGAAAGGTTTCCTGACAACCACTTCCTTGAGCTTAGGGAAACAGTAATTCTGAATTTAGGCAAACTAACATGTAAAGCAAACAATAATGACAGTGATCACACGAAGGCACATGATGTACAAAGTTTTCTTTTCCCTTACTGTCGCAGACGTAAGGTTTGTCCTGGTCGTCCGTGTTAACAGGTTCTGTCCTTCTGCGAGTGGATCCTCTGTTCTGAGAGGAAACAGGCGTCTGACATATAAATATCTAACAGATGAATAAATTCATATTCATTCAGATTAAAGATTTAATTCCAAACAGCATCCTGTAAATTATTCATTCATGTATAATACAAGAATAGGGTTTATTGTGATTGTTTGGAAGACCTTCAGATGTGGCTCATGTTTAAAACAGTAGAAACATAATGCAGACATGTGTGACATGTTAAAGCAACATTGTGTAACTTTTCGACCATAAAATAACAGGTTTCAAATCATTTTGATGCTACACTGACTTGTAATCAGGTAAGTGTCTGTAATGCTTTACAGCACAAAGTCACACACCACCAACCACAGTATTTCACTGATTTTGGTGAAACTGGAGTTTCCTGATGGACAGTAAAGTAAACTACTGCCAACTGTAGCTGCTGTTAGCTGCTGTGGGCTCAGTTTGTTAGCCGGGCTGCCTGGACTGTGAGTACCAGGGGAGTGCTAGTGTTTGTAGCACAGGCATTTTGCAGGCCTGGGGCAGAGGGGAATGCTAATCACGGCAAGAGGACATGTAACATAATGAGGGCGAAGAGACTGAAGGGGAAGGAGAATGACAGGGGAAGCTAAGAAGAGAAAATGAGTACGGGACCAAGCAAGAAGCTGCCAGACAAAAAAAAAGGCTGAAAGACTAACGCCGAGCTGGGCTTCTTGCTGTAGTAAGTAATATTAGCTGGCTGATGTGTGTTGTGTTGTTGCACTTGTTTGGCTGTTAGTAAAGTGGTTGCTAGTTTTTGATCATAAGTAATATAATCGTAACAAATACACGTCCATACTTACGACACTGGTATTGCAGGGGGCGAAATGACCAATTTCTACACAATGTTGCTTTAATATAATTCATAGATTTCGTATTTATGAAACTCTCACACACAACTATGTACGTCTGTATACACACTCACTTTGCCTCTGTTTCTGTTCTTTCTCTTTGGAGTATCCAGTTCAAAGTCTTCATCATCATGGAACCCATCCCCATTTTCCTCTGCCTCCAAAACTCTCTACAGAGCACAAACAGAATCAGAGACGCTGAGATAAAAGTAAAAAAAAAATGTGTGAAGATGCTAGAAAGGATGGCTAATGTTTTTTTGTGTGTGTGTGTGTGTGTGCGTGCATCTACCAAAAACAGAACAATAGACAAACGTGCATAATGTATGGTACTCTACTACATGATAAAATACCTGTATTTCCAGTAATGTCTCCTCTTCCTTACAAATGTTGTTTTTTTTCTCCAGCACGTTGTCCCCCCTGAGGAGGGCCTCCAGGGCTGTGGCCTCCCCTGTGGGAACCTCACGCTTGGGGGCCAGCTCGGCTTCTGAGGAGATGATGGCAGAGAGGATAAAGAGAAAGAAAGAAAAGAGCATTTGAGATGGCAGGTGTGTGTGATACAGTGACACAAAAGTTAAACATTACTTTTCCTCTACTGGCTTTCTGCAGGCAACTTTAGTGAGCTCTTTGTATCAGTATCAATGTGTTCCCTCTGTATGAGAGAATTGTATCAACCGTGGCAGAGCAGATTCGTGCCAGATTCAACATCAATAAAATACTAAAGTTCACCAGGTGCACAGTAAGACAAGAGGAAATAATAAACCACAACACTGCCCTACGTCATCTCCAGTATCTCGCTCTCTCTTTCTTGCTTCTACTTTATCATTCAGCATTGGCTGTCTGTCCTCGTCTTTGAACTCTAACACCAGGATGGAAACAGAATGAAAGTAGGGCTGTGATAATAAAGGCAGAGAGTGCGTTCTTATTGAATACAAAGCCGCTGTACCGCTGTTTCCTCATTTCCCTCCTTCTCCTCCTCTTCCTCTCATTTCTTTGTGTCTATTTGTGTAGGTCGACTTCGACACAGACATTTCCTCCCACCCCACTCTGTATCCCACAACCCCCCCACCACCTTAATACCCCCACCAATATACGCCTCCTCCTTCACCCCTGTTCTCTGCTGACACCCTTCCTCCTCCTTTATATTAAATCCCTCCTTCATTTGCTGTCCTCTCCCCCATGTTCTTCTCCCTTACTCATCCTCCTTCCACTTTCATAACCTCCTCACCCCCTCCCTCGACTCTCCGGGGCAAACGTGATGTTGAGATGAATGTTCTGCTCTTCCAGAGCACACTCGCACAAATCATATTGATCCGCTAACCTTAAAGGGCCCCTCCTGATTTTACGTGAAGTTCAGAAAATTAACCCTGATGATGTCATAATGATGTCATCTGGGTTGTCTTGGTTCGGGCTGGAGGCTTTAACAAAAAGCCTGCGTTTCACACTGCAGGTGTGGCTTTAAAAGAAATGGGCATTCATCTTAATGTAAATATGCAATCAAGGTGGATTATGGGAAATGTAGGAACTGGAGCTTGGCCCATACTAGTCAGTAAATCAGGGTATATCTTTATGGACGTGTCATCAAAAGTAAGGTAAGAGACATATCGTGAAATAACTGAACTTCACAGAAATATCTAAATATTATGAATTTTCTTGTGTCTCTTTCTTTGTAACCTTCAACAGATTAAACCACCGAGGGCAGCAAAATGGCTGCGAGGCACGGTCACTCACACATTGAGCTGAGTGACATGAAGTAAAAAAAAAGCAGAGGATCTTCAAAACAAGGAATCCAAGTTTCAAACGTCAAAGTAACTTCATGACACAGCCGCTGTGTGTCTTCACACACAGACAAACCTCTCTGCTCAGGAAGCATTAAATAAACATAAAGCATTTCCAAAAGCCTGAAATGGGAGCACTCACATTCCTCTGTCGTGTTATGATAGATATCTGGGCCAAACTGCAGAATTGGATCCCTGCAAAACAAAACTTCTACCCTCTTTCACCCCAAGCTACAAAGGCTTCCTGCTCTCATTAACTACAAAATATCGCTAGTTTTCTGTCCCTTTTCATGCTTTTGTTGGTTAGTTGTTTGGTTGCAGCTCTGGGGAGTTTCATCTCCTTTTTTTTCTAGAAATGTTCTCTTCCTAAAGCTGAATCGTTCTTGGTGGAAAGCTCCGGAGTATTATATTGCGTCTGGAAGACAGCGAGGGGGGAAACAATAGTGTGGCAAAGCCGAAACAAAGACTTGCCTTTATTTCTCCCCCTTATCAGGTTCCTGGGGCATTCCTTTGCTAAAAATCCCACACATATGCATGTACGGATGCACACACACACACACACACACACACACATAAGAAAAGAACACACTTCCACCTCATGAGAGTCACTTACATTCTAATGCCTCATGGACAAATGATTATAGAGGCCCAGTTAGGGTGCTTCTGTGCTGCAACGGAGAGCGGGAGTCATGTGTGGGGGTGTTTGTGCGCTTATGTGTGCGTGTGTGTCTACTGCCAGAGAACAGAAAGAGGAGGCATTGATTCAGGGGAGAGAATGAACCTGGAGACCTGGCGAGAGAGACGGGCTAACCAGAGCCAGATGGTCAGATAGTGAACATTAACGCCACCGAGCACGCCTAAAGCTCTGTGCAGCTATACGTGAGCACAGAGGGCACAAATACAATGTGTATATATGTGCATTTAAATGAAGGTAGTGGATGCGCCAGTTAAATTGGCTTTCACTGTATAACTGTGGGTCAATACTGCTGGGGTCATGGTGTTCACTGTGTCAGTGTGCTGCATGTATGTATGTGAGCTGTTTGTCTTACCTAGACGGAGCTCACAAAGGCGGAGCTGGGGATCCAGGGGTGGGTGGAGTCGCCTCTTCTTTCTCCAGCAACGAGCAGGGTAGGTATACATCTGTCCTGCTGCCTGGCCTGGACACACACACACACACACACACACACACACAAACACACACAGGAAGAATTTTAACAACCATTGGCAAGCTGACCATTTTAACAAAACTTGCATTGAGACCCATGCGCACACACACCCTTACACACACACCCCTGCACACACACACCCACATTAATACTCACAGTGGACTGGTCTTGTTTTCCTGACACTTAATATGTCCTGATTTCGTGCTCACAGTAATGGTTCATGTTTTCAGAAAAATCCTGCTTTTATGATCAGATTCCTGATCTGTTAGTCACACAAGAGCTGACATTTTTGGTAGACATTCGCAGATGTTTCTATAAATGATACTTAAGAGTTCAGTTTTACTCCAATAAACAATTTAAACAATTCTGATTCGTCACTGTTTGTATTTATTATGGTCTCTGCCCCCGTGTCTAATCATATTCTGCCCTTAGCTTACACCGAGATGGAGGGGAAGAAGTGGATTTTTTTCAGGATACGCAGAGAAAAAAAAAAATCAAGAGAATGAGGGGGGGGGGGGGGGGATAAACCCAGAATAAATGCATATAATGTGAGTTAGGTCTGCCACAAAGTATAGGGTGTGGCCTGAAGGGCTTTGCATACAAGATGGAGAGCAGGCTATTTGTGTCCAGCTCTCAGTAAAGAGCAGATTGTTCCCTTTGGCTGTACAGGCGACCCAGATGTGCATAAAGCATTCTGACTGCTCGTCTCAGGATAAATCAGCAAGTGGCACATAGAATATACAGAAGAGTTTTTTTTTTTTATTGAGGGAGGACATCTATAAATTTATTCTCTCTATCCATCCATATTTATGTCAGTCTGCTTATCCGCTTTGCCGCTGAGGATCCGATGAGAAGTTTGATGCCACTCTCTTGTGCGTTCAAAGCTTCGCACAAAGACTGGAAACAGCTAACCTGGCTCTGTCCAAAGGTAAACACAATCTGCTTAGCAGCACCTCTAAAGCTCACTAATTAACAGGTTTGATTTCACAGAGACTTCATGGAGTCTACATTGGTTGCCAGGCAAATCATGGTGTCCAAGCTTCCAAGAAATCACTAGAAATAGTCTGGCACATAACGCCCCCGTAAAACCACAACTTGACGTTTTTATAGTACAGTTTTGGTTTTTGTATGGACAAAACAAACATATTCTTAAGCTTTGGACAAGGCCATGCTAGTTATTTCCCCTTGTTTCAAGTCTTTATGCTAAGCTAAGCTAACCAGCTGCTGGCTGTAGCCACATATTTAGAATACAGATGTAAGAGGGGTGTCAATCTTCTCATCTAACTCTCAGCAATGTATTTCACAAAATGTCAAACTTTGTGTGACAACGTTATGTTATGTCTTTACTGTATGGGCAAGATCTACAGCATTGAGTACGTCAACGTTTATATAAATATTAAAAGCTATATCAATAGATTTGTTTAGTTGATCACCTGGCTGGCGGTGGCGCTTTTCCATCCAGATATAGCAGTTGTTCTGTGCCACACCGGTTTGCGAGTCCAGGAAGGGCATGCGCACACTGCGTTCGGCACAGAGACGGGCATTGTAGCTGCGACAGTGTTCGATAGCCTCCCTGTAGAACTGATCACCAAGACTGGACAAAGACAAACAGACAGACAGACATTCAGAAAATGTGGCACTTATAGACTTATATACAAGAGGAAAAAGAGATTGTTGTGATTTATTGATTGTGACGCATTGGGCTCATTTACATCTATAACAACTACAGCATTGATCCAACATCTGAAGTAAATTTGAAAAAAATATCTCTTTAACAAACTCAAGTTACCCACAAGTAACATTATAGTGTTTTCTGCCATTGATCTAAGCTATTTGCAGCATGCTGCTTCGATTTCTTCTTTCTGTACACTGAGTCATTCCTGCTGTTGAAGTCCTATCAGCTAAATGTTAACATTTTTGGATGGTTAATGACAATAACATGTGCTAGGCGGCTGATGATTTGGTATGGTCTGCAAATCAAGTATGAGCGGGCCTGTTCTGTCCTTTAGCTTAATATAACACGCCCAGACTTCTCTCTGTATTTTGGCTCAGTTTGTTGTGTAAAGTCTGGATTTGCTGCATACATCACATACAGCACAAAGACAGCTGAGCTGAAAAGGAACCCGCCTGAGCTTAATAAGGGAACGAGGAATACAGGAAGCAATAATGTACCATAAGAATGGAAGAAATGTTTCATCCTGTCGAACTGACAGTTAAGTGAGAGTGTTGGATCGAAGTCCACACAAAAGATGAGCTACACACAGACTCACACACACTATCGACCGATGAGAGGGTGTAAATCAGGATGAGAGCCATCAATAATCTCCACAGTGTCTGTCTAGAGGCAAGATTTCTGCAGCAAAGATCATTAGAGACAGAGAAATTCACTTTTGGCAAAGACAAAATATGCACTTTGAGTAGGTTTTTCTTTATTTAATTATAGAGCTGAAGTCCAGAGAGGAAGACAGAGAAAAGATGGTTGTAATGGGGTCTGATTTTCAGCCAGCAGGGGCACACATGGCTCTGCTTCAGAGGACTGAACTAGTCAACCATCCTTGGGTACAGTTTACTGTTTCGTTACCTCTATTAAATTAGACAGCTATAACAGAGAATTTGTTGTTTATCCGGTGTTTGACATTGTTTTCAACATAATCAGTGACAGGATGGTGGAAAAGAATTTGGGGGGAAAAAAAGAAGAATAAACGTCACTAGGATCTCTTGCACTTTGGGATTTCCACAAATCAGCAGGATTTCTTCTATCTGCCTGCCCGGTCATCCTGTCGCTCTCTGACTGACTCTGTGGATCCTCTACACTGATATGTTAAGAATGCCAAGCTGGACAAAGTCCAGCACTCTGGTCACACTGAATCTCACAAAGATGTGCAGTGTTTGGAGGTGGAGGGAGCGGAGGGTGGACGAGGGAGGAAAAGGATTGGAGTGTGGGGGGTTGGAGTGAGAAGAAGACGGAGTGGATGTATGGATAAAGGAGTTCAGAGGAGACAGGTATGAAGAAAGCACTTGATTGGTGGTTTTAAAGAGGAAAACGCAAATCTGAATAAAAAGAGGGAAATGGGAACATTGAGCATGTGGAGCACAGATGAACTTTCCCATTTCACGGCTTCTTCGCGTCTTCTTCACACTTATAAAATGTGACTTACACCTCGACTTTGGCGACTGACTGACACATCTGGACAAAGATCAGAGATCTATGGGAGATTTGTTGCTTTTGACATTTGGATAGTTGATGGGTGAAGGGTTCAAATGAAAAACATAAGAGAAAAAATAGTGGTTCGCATATTCTGTGCTGCAGAATAAACATTATTGCTTCTTCTCAGATAACAGCAGCTCATAAAAATGATGAAATTATGATTTTATTTTCTTTGAGGGAAAAATTCTATCCATCTAAAGACATTTTTTTTTCCGTTTATGAGATAAATAAGAGAATAAGAATCTTGTGTCTGTATTTTTCAACTAGACAAATATCTGATATAATAGAAAAACTACTTTGTGTCATATAATCATACCTATGTAGGCAACCACTAGAGAGTCACTGCTACCGGCTAACAAACAGTCCAGCATGTAATGCCCCGTAAAATCACAAACTGTTGTTTTTACTCCTGGACTAGATTAAAAAAAACAACAAAAAAAGACATAATATGTTATTTATCGAGCTTTAAAGGTGCTAATAGGTGGCTTTTTTGGACAGAGCCAGCCTTAAGACATTAACGCTTAAGTAAAGAGAAGAGTAAAACCTCTACAGTAGCTCTGTGTGTACCTCTAGTGCCACAGGGTACTCACAGTACAATGTCTGGGCTTAAACATGTGGCGTTTGCTGGCTGAGGTTTTTGTCAGGAGACACACAGAGATGAGGAATGCAGCTGCTGGTGGGGGTTTTTTTTGGGGGGGGGGGGGTTTTTTTTTTTTTTTTTTGATGATGCGTGTTTTTACAGTATCACAAACCAGAAGTCACCGTGATCCAGACAAATCCAAGAGACTTCCTGTCACATAACTCACATTCCCAGAAGTGAAGCGTTGTCTCTGCTTTCGCTATTTGTTGCTTGAACTGAACTGCATATGTATGGAGCTACAGGCGTTTCTCCTCATCCGTCCTCCCCACTTTTCCTCCCTCTCTCTTCCTCGTTGTGTCATCTCATATCGCCTGTATGCTTCTGTCCCATTTCCAGCCACAAACCTCTGTATAACATCCCCGGGCGGCTTCATAAACTGTTACGTAAGCAAGTGTGTTTGCTGTTTCGAGAGGTGTGTTCATGTCTCTGGTTAAGTGAGAGTGTCTGTGTGTGTATCCGTATAGCTCCAATACCATCTGTCTATGAGTTGTGTGTCCTGAGACATCCTCCCCCACACCACTGAACCCGATTCAACCATCAAAGATTGCACTGTGCTCCTGTTTGTACCCATTAGTCGACTGTATGGCTGATCCTAGTGATGGTGCTTATGTAAGTCGAGTTTTCATGTCGGGGAATGCATTCCTCTTGGTCAACAGCTTCCTGGATACTGATGGAATCTGCAGTTGCTGTGTGTGTGTGTGTGTGTGTGTGTGTGTGTGTGTGTGTGTCTGCATGTGTGTGTTTGAGCCCGTGTATACCACTGTGATTGTCTCAATTGCTCCCATACCAGCACAGAGGAGCTTTGTGTTTGACGGTCAGTCTTATCACTGCCAAGTAAAAAAGCATGGTCAGTGTTTCCAGGTGAAAGCTCATAGAGACAGATCTTATGGGCATTATAAATATTTAAAGTTAGATGTAGCACTTAACTGACATTTGGTCCTTAGTCTTTTCTGTTTGTCTGTCATTCCTGTCCATCAATTGCTCTATTATCTGGCACGCATATCTGTCAGTTACGTATTGCTCACTACACCTTCTCTTCCTTCTTGCTAAATACAATAATTAATCACCGAAAGAACTCATCAGTGCTACAATAAATCACTGTCATACTTCTCTCCAGAGTCGTGTTCATTTCTCTCAGCAGACATGTAATGCTTCCTTCCTGTTTCTGAAGAATTTCATCTGATACAGTTTCCTACGATGAAATACTTCATCTGAGAGCTTAAAATGATTATTCCATTTGTCGATCGACGGCAAATACAGCTGCGCAAATTTGGATTTTTCAAGCATAACGTTTACCGGTTCCAGTTTCCTATCAATAAGGAGTTTAATCTTCTCCCTTTGGGTTTTAGACTGTTGGTCAGATTAAACTAAGCTTTTTCAACATGTCAGCTTGAACTATGAGAAATTATAATGCGCAGTTTTACTAGATTTTGACATTTTATCAGTCAAATAAGTCCTCAGTTAATTGAGAAAATCCTCCTCATTTGATCATGAAAAAAAAAAAACAACAACCTTGGTGCCTTGAGGCAGGAGGCGTTTTGTCAGTCTTGTCTTCTTAGCCTCAGCTGATCATAATTACACCTTTGTGTCAATCATTTTAATGAGCTCTGTGCTTTGAAGCAGCTTCTAGGCTGATGCCTGAGGTTTTACGAGACCGCCAATGAGACAGACACAGAATTGTAAAATTCAAAACATCTTCCATTTATGTTTTATTAATATCATGTGAAGATTGAATGACTCTCAGGTGTTCATGTCAGAAAAATAAGAGGAACATAAACGTCAGCCTCTGGTGATATGCAAAAGTTTTTTTTTTTTTAAACTGGACTGCGCTCCAACAAGCACAAACTAATTCAGTTTCATCTCTTCACCACAAATTGACCCCTAATTAGATCAAGTGGTTTTGAAAGAAGTGTCTGTCTGTGTGCTGGCATTCTTACAGGTGTGTGGAGTAAAGCAGAAATATCACTCTGTACCTGGAATTATTAGCAGGTCATTTGACATTTGAAGGAGATGATGCTATAATTTATACATTCAGTTGAAACTAAGGGAACATTAAAAACAGTAGAGCCTCTGTGTGCTTCAATATCTGCCTTACCAACAAGCCATCTGTTTTGACTTATAGCGATGTCCCAGGTTAATTCAGATCACTTCAATGTTGCTCCCATTCATACCATTCAGCTTGTATATTTTATTTCTGTTGTTTGTTTTTAATGTCTTCTAATTATTGACTTTAATAACTCTGATTTTAGATACATGCTGTATAATTTAGAAACTGAACAAACTCTGTTAAAACACCACAAGATAAACTAATAAAGGGTTCTTTAATGACTTTTGTAAAAAAAAAAATTAAGATAACTTTTGATTCATATTCATTCATAGTAATATTTCAGTAGCAGTTCTTGGGGTTATATTAGTAGCAGTATATTGTATCACTCAAGGTTTTTTTTGTTGTAAAGAGTCAAATGCTGGGCAACTGCTTGCTTCGATCCCACCAAGGCTAAATGAAACGTGAAGTCCAGTTGCTGCAGATTTAACTTTTCTCAAAGAAAAATGACCCGGACGACTGAGGACCTTCACTGACTTCACTCGAGCTGCACAATTAACTGTAGTTTTTGTATTTTCTGTTGAAAAGCACTAAATAACATTTGCTGTACTATTGTACAAAATGTACTGTGCCTTTGACACACACACAAAAGAAAAATCCCACTGCTCAGCTGATAATATATGACAGACTTTTTTTTCTCCTCAGCATTTCTCAGCCTGTTTAAATGCTGTTTGCATGACCTCATTCAGCCCACTGAGTCAGAGCTGTATAGGCAATTATTTCACAACATAAGCCAGACATGTATTACTTCTTTCGCACATCTTTCTCATAAAGCTTGCAGTACAGCACATACAGTGTCTCATAGGAAATACACTTCTAGTGTGAGGGAGTGATGGAGCTTTACCACAAATGAAGCAAAAAGATAGTGAGCGGGAGAGGAAATTAATTTTTGGCTAGGAATAGGTAAGAGGGCCCCCAAAGGAAGTGCAGGGCACCAGCATGTGGGCACTGATAGGGGTCTTTGTGACACTTTGTAGGCCAAGCAGTGGGGTGAAGCTAAGAGAAGGGAGACGAAGAGGAGGAGGAGGAGCCAAGGAGGCAGAATAGGAGGGAAGAGGAGGGGTCAGATATGTCCCGGGGCACACGTGTTCCCTTTCAAACCCTGTCACACTCATTTTCTCTCAAACACGCGGATGTGTGTACACACGAGCGCACCCGCGCACACACACACGCGCTTGTCAGTGCACAAACAGACACACAAAGGGAATGAAAGAGAAAGGTGGAGAGTGCAGTTGGAGGGGGAGTAGAGCAGAAGGGGGGAAGAGGTAGAGCAAGCAAAGGAGGAAAGGGTGTTGCAAAGGGGAAACCCTGATTCAGATGCTGCTGTTGTTTTGCTCTGGAAGGGGGATGTGTGTGGGTTAGGGGGTTATAGTAGCGACGCTGAAGCCTTGTGAGGTGAAGGAGTGGAAGCTGGAGTACCGCGCTGAATGATAACTCAAGTGTGACTCAGTGTGGGATCATTGGAGGAAATCTGAGAAAATGTGTCTCCAAGATCAAAACAAACTATTTAATACGTGAAGAATAACATTCATATCTCACGTTTCTCCACTCTCCACACCCACAAACACATGAAGAGAGAAACGTGTGCCAGTTCCATGTGCACAACAGGGGAAAAGAAAAAGAAAAAGAGGATTGATCACTGCATGGAGCTTTCTATAAAAAATGTTCCTGGCCATTTAATTCCCCATGCCTGGAAACCATTCCCGGACATTCCCATTCCCCGGTGCACAGATAGACAAAGGCCAGAGTTCGCCCCTGTGCTGAGGGTGTAGTATAAATGTATGCAGTAAATGCAGCCAGACAGACAAACCCCCCCCCAACCTCCATCACTCACTCACGCTCCCTCTCACGCAAATTGGGGGAAGGGTGGGCAGCAACACAACCGCCCACGAATGCAACAAATACACACAATAAAAACACAACCCCAAACATGTTGACCCCCCCCACCCCTCCTCTACGCACACACAGACACACCACCATCTCCTTTACATGCCCCTAAATCTCAGCCCATGTCCTTTTAATCCTTATGCAAACACAGCCTTTCCACCTGAGCTCTTTTGTTCATTATAAAACCAAACCTGATCATAAGCCAGAAGCTAAAAAAGACACCTAATATGCACATAAACAAATCTCTGCATATGAAATCACGTCGCTCATTTAAATACTTCTCATGTCAGCTCTTCATTAAGTCCCATCGTGCACGGCCTCCCAGGTTTCAATCACAAAGAAGTCTTTGTAGGAACGGGGCGTTTAAATAAATCAAGTAAATATGCACGGCTAAACATGACTGAATGAGTCTCGAGAGCCAGACGTATTTACTGCGGGCCGATGGCGGCTGCAATTCGTCTTTTAGAGCTGAGCACTGGCAAGAGAGCGTGGAGGATGATTACCATGTCCTTATTGAGTGCATATGATTTACCATCCACATCCTGAGGACAGATGACAAACTGGCCCTATTGTTTTTAAACAGACAGTGGAAGCAGCCTGAGAAGTAAACCACAACAGTATGTACCATAGTTATAACTCATATGTTACTTGATACTAGCTCCTACAGGCTCAGTTAGACAGTTTATGGTATGTCCTTATGTCTGTTTTGGTTAGGTGGAGTCCCGCCTTCAACCTACACATGCACGCATTGTTTTCCATTTTTGCAGATAATGTACAGGGTATGGGGGGTGGGGGGTCTGTCTGTCTGTCTGAGAAAGTCCAGCCGTATATGAAGGACAGATGGGGTTCCCTCCCACCAGCTCTCCCACTGCCCAAGCATAAGTCTGTCTGTCTTTACATGTACCTCTCCCTCTCTCAACAGATGGACCCAGGAGAATAGTGGGACGCTCCTAATCTGCTGCTCTACATGCAGACACACACATACAACAACAACAAAAATACCTACATTCCCTGCAGCCTAATCTGTTTCAGTAGAATACAGCAGCTTACTGCCTTTTCCCCCCAAGTGCTGGTTGTACAGTAAGATATTTTTGGTTGTCAACAAAGAGCTCTACAAAGCAAGAGCATCACGAGTTCCCTCACCCTTCTTTCCTTCGCTATGAATATTGTGTATATGTATAACATGATGGTAATAAGCACATCAATGGATCCGTTTGACAAAAAGAAGCGGGTGTGAAGCTGATCTCTGCATCTCATTTATCCACAGCATCAGATCAAACTGTGTAAAGTTTCTTTTTATTCCTGTCAAAACTTGTTTTGTTTGAAACGTTGATGTGACCTCTTGCTCAACACAACATTTTGTTATAGCTGTCTGACTCTCTGTACATTCCACAAAACCAGTGGTAAACATCTGCTGGGAGCCAGCAGAAAGACAGACATGCATTCACAAATATAAACTGAAGCTGAAAGTTATGGGTGCACACACACACATACACACACACACACACACACAGGGGGGCGGAGGTTGGAGGGTAGGCATTAATGCACGTTGCGTTAATATTCCAATAATAACTCCGCCTGCATTTGCATTTTTTTTAATTTTTTTTTTTTTTTGCATATCTATTGTTCATGCGCCGATTGCACAGATCAGACGTTGGCACCTTTAAGTGATCCGTTTTAAAATTAAAATAAAAAACTTCATGGGCACTGCACGCCCCCTTAAATCTGAATTAAAAGGCAGGTTTTCTCGACATGAAAAGAGGTTAATACAGTATTATATCATATTTTAATCTGCCATACATTGTCTACATGCATTCAACAGTCGCAGCAAAAGCACGAGCCGCGCACTGAGCGAGAGTGGCCCTTTCAATGCGCGCTTTGTGACATTAATGGCATGAAATTATCTATGCAAATTCAAACGTCTGGCGCTGACAAAGAGCTCCTGAGCGTGCAAACTTCTGTCAACCGTGTTTATTAAAGCAGAATATGGACAATGGCAACTTTCTCTCCAAGTGAAACCAAGTGCACGAGCCTAAGTGCGGACATTTACGCGCGGGTTGGAGATGTTTTCTCTGCAGATTGTGCACGAGTGCATGTTTTTATATTGGTATTACACAACACAGCAAGTCGGCAACGGTACCTGCAGATAACACACACACACACACACACACACGGAGAATGTCCGAGTACATGGCGAAAGTGTTTAACCCTGTCAAAATGCCATGCGCATCACAACATGCAATCAAACCGTGCAATCATTTCATTTCATTTTTTGTTGTTCATTTTACTTACGATTTTAGAGGATTATGAATGACAGTCGCCATTTTCCTGCTGGACTGTAACGTAATATTCTAAATCTCGGTGTAGTTTGGGACCCTTATGGAAAAAAAAAAGAAAAACACAACAGCCAATGCGGTCCTGGGCACTGTGCGCCCTACCAATACAACACCAGCATCAAGACATTAGGCGTGGCTTCAGAGAAATCTGTCAAAATCAATGTCCCAGTCCTCAGACTGTTAATGATTTCATGGAACAAAAACCCACTTCTCGTAACTGTAGTGAAAACATCATAATTTAACGTTTTCGATGTTTCATACTCATGCTATTGTTTTAGTTTTGGTTGGATTAGGGGGGGTTTAAAGGCTGTTTGGACTAAATGATCCAACAGCCTGTAATAAATCCATTTATTTTTAATCTCAGAATTAGTAGAGGCGACATGACATGCACCGAGCTTGGTGTGCACACACTCTGTATGTTTGTATTTTTAACATCAATCGTCTGTCAGTCAAAATAAATCCCGACATTATTATTCTGATACACTCGCAAAAGCAAACAACCAATGAACGCCTGCCACGTCACGCACTATTGTTACCGATCAGCCAATGAGGGCCCTTTAGAGGCGGGACAACATGGCAGGAACTCCAGTGTTCAGCTGCAGTTAGCTCATGAGCTGTTCAAACTGTAACGTTTTTATCCGTTTATTGAGACCAAATAAAGATTGTTCACCTTCAGCGAGAGTTAATTGACTTATTGACATAATATTATTCACGTTTGCTCACGTTTAACGTCCCGCATCTGTGTGAAGGTGTCGAAAAAAGATTGCTGAAGTGAGTACAAGTTGCTATCTTAGGCTAACAGGTAAACATGCGTACTGCTGCACGTAGACGTGACTGAGAGACAACGTGGTGTGAGGATCCTGACAACAACAACAACAACAACAAAACGAGCAGGGATGAAGAAGTGGAACTGGCGAGAAGGGCAGCGACCTCACCGGCGACAAGGTGCTGGTCAAGGCCATGGCTGGCACAGAGACAACCGGCGGTGGTATGTTCAATGAAGTACTGACACACACTGTAGGTGAACAATGTGTCTCTTTAGTTAACACTCTGTTGTGTTCACAGGTCTGACCATGATGATGCAGGGCCATCACACAGAGCATCTCAGAGGAGACATGAAGACGAGTCCTCCTCCTCCTCCTCATCTTCCTCTAAGGCCAGCAGTGCTGCACCAGGTCAGACACCACCCTTTCTCCACAAGTGAAACTGGTTATACCTGCTGTAAACAAGAGCACAGGAGGGATGTAGTTGTTTCACTGTCACAAAACATATTCATGCTTAATTTTTACCATCTGTTCTGTCGCCAGAGCTGCCTGGTTTCTACTTTGACCCGGAGAAAAATCGTTACTTTCGCCTTCTGCCCGGACACAACAACTGCAACCCACTGACCAGAGAGCAGCTGCAGGAAAAGGAGAGAGAGAAACAGAGGAGCAAGATGCTCGCCGAGGACGAAAAGCCCAGAAAAGTGAGTCTGTTGTCGGTTAAAGTCTTAATTCTTCTCTGGCTTTTAGGATGATTTTGTTGCCTCTTGTGCCGGAAGCTATAAATACCTAAATTGTCAATGTCTTAAAGATAAAAGCTCGTCCTCTGAGTCACAGACAGGATAAGGCGTCTTGTAGAGCATGGCATTTCCTCTAATGGCCTGTCACTGTTGAGAGGGCAGTGTGTTGCGAAATACATAAATATCTTTACCAATATACCTTATTTGCATGTACTGTCACACAGATTTGGCATTACTAAAGCTGAAATGAGTCTCTCTGTGAGTTTGTGTGCTTGTTTAATGATGGGACACGTTTGATCTTCTTCATAGAAAGCACCAAGAACAGGACTGAACACCTCCCTCCTGCTGCAGAAAAGACACCTTGGCCTGTTACCTGAGAACTCCTACTGCAGGTACTGTACCGTACCGTGTAGCTGTTCTACACATTACACCCACAGCTGTAATACATTACAGCGAAAGAAAAAAAACAGTGAAACCAAGTCTAACTTTAATGATAATCAGTTCTGTATGTGTAGGGTGAGTTTTCTTTGGAGCATTGCCGGCCACTAACTATGATGCTAATCAGTCTCGACGTGGGTTTGAAAATAATCACAGAAAGAGAAAAGAAAACAAAAACACGCAAAAACGTAGCAACATTTGGCTGCCTGACTGAATTACAAGAGTAATCCAAATGATTCACATTCACCCCACTGCGAAACATTTCTATGAATAAATAAACAAGAGGAGGCGAGTAAATTTGTTCTGGTTAAGTCTGTCTATGGATGATTCTAGTCAGCGTCGCCATGGTTATTGTGTGTCTCCAGGCTGGTCCACGAGGTGAAGGTCAGCGGAATGAGACGCCACAAAATAGAGATCCAGAGCACGGACAACAGCAATCCCAACACCGACAACTTCAGACTCATAGTGGTGAGAGCACACGCAGGCGCCTAAAACACGCTCTGGCTAACACCAAACAGCATCCTGATGCTTAATAGATGCATAATGCATAAACACAGTTCCTCCACGTCTCTCGCAGGGCGACTCGGCGTGCGAGCGAGTGTTCACGGTCAACGACGTGTCGCATGGAGGCTGCAAGTACGGCATCATGAACTTCAGCAGCAGCAGCCGAGGATCCCTGTCTGTGGAAATGTGTGACAACCTCTACTTCACAAACCGCAAGGTGGGAGTGTTCCACAAGAGCTGAATATGAATATTTCATGTACTTCACCCTACCCAATGTTCCACTGTACATTTGAAAGGATTGTATGTCAGTGTTGGAAATATGTGTTGACAGCTCCGCTCTGGCTGTTTCAGGTGAATTCCATCTGCTGGGCGTCAGTGAACTATCCGGACTCCCACGTTTTGTATCCTTCAGCTTTACCAGCGCTCTTCTTAGTCAGCCTGCATGACTTAAAACATTTACAAGTGCTGCTCAGACACGGCCTGTGTTTTCCTTAACCGACCTAACTGTGTGTACCAGACTGTGTCTGGTAGGAGCGGCAGACACTCCTGGCTGTGTCAGTTTACTTCCTGCTTCCCTCTTCAGCAACTCTAACCCAGGTTGTATTATTTAAAGAACTATAAACTATATTGTATTATTATTAAAGGCAGATTGTGGTTACTTCTTGTTTGTTTACATCCCCATTTTAACATCTGTTCTCTCTTCTTAGACCAGCCCGGGATGCTGTGTAGCTTTAAGATATCTTCAGCCTGGTCTTGTGCTTGGTGTCTCAACCCCCAGTTTGACAAGACCTTCAGCACTGGTCTGTCCAACCATTCATCATTTGTCTTTCAGTGATCAAATATTTGTCGAGTCATGAGTTTGTTTTCTTGGCTTTAGTTTTGGGGTGTTAAACAGCCTCTTAAATCATATTCAGTTGGTTTTGGCAGAAAAAAAGCTGTTGGACTTTGATCATATAATTTTCAAAATCCACTTTTGACGTCTTCTTGCATGTGTTGTCCAGGTCTGTCTCGTAGGGTGATCATGAAAGATGCAGAGACGGGCCGAACACAGACATACAGCACCGGCAGCGATGTCTTGGCCCAGCAGTTTGCCCATAGGGTGAGTCATCTGTGGTATTAAAGCGATTTAAAGCGTGTTTGAGTTCACTTGTAACAAGCCGTAGTATGGATTTCTCAAGTGTTCAAATACCTCCTTATTTTGCTCCAGGTCCCTGTGCTGTTTAATGGTTGCAGATCAGGGGAGATCTTCAGCATTGACCTGCGGCAGCGCGGCCGCAGGGATCAAAGCTGGAAGACAAGCCGCTTCCATCAAGAGTCAGCCATCACGTCTGTACGCGTCCTGCAGGATGAGAACTACCTGATTGCTGCTGACATGCTAGGCCAGGTCAGGTTATTGAATGGAAAATTACATTTTTTTAATTCATAATTGCTAAGTTAGTAGATTACTGACTATGTTTTGGCCCTGAGATGAGGCTAATGTCACAAATTGAAACAGCTACAAAGTGTTTGACACTTGGTATCTGTAGGGTGTTGACAAGTTGAAACTGTGATGAACTCTTTACAAAGATAGTTTACAGCTATTAACAGACAAATATTAATAATTAGTTTGTATTTACCCAAATTGAGAGTGAAATATTGGGATTCTTCAGAAAAATAGTTCAAATGATTCCTATTATTGCTTCAACTTTGTGCATTTTCCTTACCCATGTGCAGATTAAGCTGTGGGATGTGCGAGTGACAAAGCCAGTGCAGGAGTACAAAGGACACTATAATGAACACGCCTACCTTCCCATTCACGTCAATGAACCTGAGGGGCTTCTGCTGGCAGGTAAGACAGAACCAAACATGCTCCATCAACAGAGTGACGACTGTGTTTCACTGTTAATTTCAAAGAGATGCCAGGTTTACATCCACTCTGCTCTGACTTACTTAGAGTAAGAGTCATGATTGAGCACACAGTTGCAGATAAAATACAATACTACAATACTCTTAAGGTTCATTCCAGCTCTAAATGGATAAACAAAACATTTATTTTGCGTTTCCTTCCTCCTCCTGTCCTGTCCTGTCCTCAGTTGGTCAGGATTGCTACACAAGGTTATGGAGCTTAAAAGACGGACACCTACTGAGGACTATCCCATCACCCCACCCAGTCGCAAACGACTTGATCCCGAGCGTCGTCTTTTCCTCCAAGTTGGGGGGCTGCAGAGGACTCCCCGGCCTGCTCATGGCTGTCAAACACGACCTTTACTACTTCCCGTACAACACCGACTACCAGGAAGGAGGAGAGCAGCAGCAGCAAGCTGGAGACTAAAAAAATGTTTCATCTCACGATCGGAAAATAAGGACCCCTATGTTTCTTTGCCAAGCGTATGAATAGTTATTGGATTGAAAAAGTTTGCAAAAGTATGCAGCTCATTTCCGCAAGGTTGAACTTTTGATTGTGAAGTTGACCTCAGAAGAGTTACATTGGAGTCTCAGGGGAATGTTTGTTTTTTAAATTTTTGACCAACATGTTTGTGCCAAATTGAAATCAAAGTGCTACATGCTTGAGTGCCACACGATGACTACAGTTAAGATAGTGCTCTCTGTAACCTTTACAAAAAAAGTGCACTTACTTATGACGTGATTTATGATTTAAATTCTGGTGTAATCGGGGATGTCTCTGATCTGAATTTGAAAATGACGTTTACACTGTAAATCAGCACATTTTGTAATTGTCACTGAATGAAAAAACATCTATTACACTGTATTTGCTCCTAAATGACCCACACACAGAGTGAGTTTCTGCAGTTTAATACATATTGTATGAGCATACATGAACATAAAGGTATTGATTTGTTCCTTGTGATATTCTTAACCTTTGAACGTCTTTCATTGACAGCAGTGAGATAGGTCACCCATTCAGGTCAGCGTGTTCTTTCAGCTTATTTGTTGACATCACACAGCTAAACAAACTCTCCCAGATTTACTGAAAAAGAAAAAAAAAATCCCATGGTGCCCTTCACTGCAGTGAGATCTCATGATGCCTCAGTGTTCAGTCGAAAGCCTAACCACGTCA
Source organism: Larimichthys crocea (assembly GCF_000972845.2). Taxonomy (NCBI): domain Eukaryota; kingdom Metazoa; phylum Chordata; class Actinopteri; family Sciaenidae; genus Larimichthys; species Larimichthys crocea. Next base: position 13,830,988 of record NC_040021.1, read on the forward strand.
TATGTTGTATTCATCAGATACGTGTCGTCGGTTACAGTTCTGTCGCGATTCAAGGCAACCTTAAACGTTGCTCACGTGGTGCTCTTAGCTAACTAGCTACACAGCCTGAGTTGACAGAGTAAAGGGTTACTCTTTGAATTATTTCCTGTTTTGAGGGGCCAGCCTCAAAGATGAAGTCTTGTCCGTACCGTATTGCTACTGTGAGCCAGCCACTCTATAAAAAGCTGTTGCCTTTCATCCCACTGCACTCAGATTTGTCTTCATAGTAGTTTTGACATTTTAAAAATCTCCCTATTAAATTAAACTTTTTTTTTTTTTGCCATATATATGTTATACTATGTAAAATTTAAACAGTCCACGTGGACAGCATTATTAAGGCTGCTCTACTGTTATCTGCCCATTCCAATGCACAAACAACCACAAAGGATTAAGGGATTAAGTAATTACTAAGTATATAAGTTGGAATGCATCTCGATGCTACAGTACATCATTGGCTTCTGATTGTTTGAATCCTCCTGAAGCCAAAGAGTGGCAGGAAAGCTAAAGCTTGCAGGGCCGAAGCAGACAAAAAAAAAATAAACTACTGTACATCCATTCAAACCAGCAGCAGAAGTTTACAGGTTTTCCGTCGTTTCCAGATCTCCCGCAGAGACAGTCTTAGAATAAAAGTGCTTACCTGGATATCATTTTAAGATGCTCAGTCAGTTCTATTCATTAAAAGTTTACACATGTAGCCCCAGACTACAAAAAGGTGCTAATGAGTACTAGCATGTAACACTGGGAGGGATTGTCAAAGGGGGCATCAATTTAAAGGATATTTACCTGAACTTATTGTAAGCAAGCACATACAATACTCACTTTCATAAAAACATTGTCAAGTTGTTTAAACATCTCCCGCCTTCTTGAAATTCAAGTCTCGCTCTCACTGGTATTGTTCACAGTGTAAAATATAGGCATATTAAAGTGAAATAGCATCAAGGGACTTAAGTGACGCGAGGACAGCATTAAAAAAACAATAAACAGTCCAAACTGCCACACACAGTGTAGTGGCAGCCAGGAAACGTCACTAAACAGGCGACTGAAGCCTTTTAGTTAAAAGTTGTTTGCAGTTCCAGTTTTTGTGGAAGCCGGCGTCCTGAACCGTCCCCCCCTCCCTTTGTATCCTGCTTCTTGTCCTGCTAGAGCTCCCCGGGTTTCTGGTTACAGCCGTTGCAGACCCTCACTGGGTGGTCCCAGCCACGGGAGGGCACTGCACGTCGCTCCTGGGAGCAGTCGTCACACACGCCCTGGCCGCATGCGCGACAGTGGTGGATGGAGAGACGTGGGGAGAACTCCCGCTGGCACTCGCTACAGGAGTGGATGTCCTGATCTGGGACCCAGTAGGCCGGGCGAGCTGCGTCCTTCACCAGGCCTGGACGCAGAGGAGAGGAAGCAGCAGTTGTTTCGGATATTGATAGAGCAGTTTGTGACTCAGAAATGATGAAATGATCAATTAATTGAGAAAAGAATTGTGGAAATTGCTAAATATTACAGTCATTCTAGCTAAAACCATATTTATCAAGAGAACTCCTCATAAATGGACCCACTGAAGGTAAAATTATTAGAGTTAATAGACTATTTTCATTGATGAACAATAGCTGTATATAATAGTTTAAGTTAGAAGTGATGTTTACCCAGAGGTATGTCGATGGCACCGACTACAGCTCCTAAAGTGTTCTGAACTGCCTCTCCAACCTTCCTGGCAATCAGGGTGCCTCCCTCCTCCTCCAAAGCTGCATCCAGCAACTCTGCAACATGGAAACATGCACCCATGACATCAGGTGCTCACACATCGTTCAGAAAAACCATCAAATCCGATGTCACATCGAACATGAAGAAGAATTTACCTGTTGGGATTCCCCTATTGTGGAAACAGGCATCGCAAACTCGGACGGGTGCGAGGCCCCAGCCCCTCTCCGGGACCGGCCGGGTTTTTGAGGAGCAGGAATCACAGAAGCCCTCTCCACAGGCACGACAGTGGTGCTTGGTGTCGTTGGGCTGGAACTCTTCCCCACATTTATGGCATTTCTGCAGCACACACACAGTGAGGATGACACATGATGCATACATGCAAAGAGTTTGGAGACACGTCTTGTCTTCAGAAATCCAATTTATAGGCGTATATACCAGGATAAGGGAGTTTGGTTTCCAGTAGGTGGGAGCAATCTGGTCGGTAAGCCAGGAGGTGACAGCTTTGGCAGGCTTGACGCTGAGTTCAGACACTGACTGAGAAATGTATTTGACTCCGTCCAGCAACCTCTGTGCAGCGTTGTTGTTGTCTTTCAAAAACCCGTCAGACTGGAAAGAAGCCAAGTGTACAGTACAGTATTTTAGTTGTGTTCATACAAGTGTGACTCACTATTATCATTTAATACTGACCCACTATGCTGACGGAGATACAATCGTTTCGACAGGCAGTAGGATTGCCTTACTGGCTGACGTATAGCACAGTTTATGCTCAGCAGTTAAGCTTCTACGCTCAGCACTTTTTACTAAGATTTGCTTGGATCAACATGTTAACATGAAAAAGGTTATAACCAACGTTTTGCATTAGCGTCCTGGACATCTAGATACGACTAACTGGCAGCATGAATGTACTGCAAATGCAGCTCCCAGTGGACGTGACAACATTAATCCTTTTAAAGTCTTGGCTTGCAACTTTGTTTAATTGGTTAAGGCAGAATCTCATTTAAGCTGTTCCACTGTGGCTTTACCCCGGGCCAGATGTGCTGGATCTCTGTCCTGACCACTGTTTCCACTGGGTCCTGGTTTCCATACCAGTACTGCCTGCTTCTGTAGATCACTGCACAGTTGGGGCACTCGATCACATACCTGGACAAAGACAAAACAGATGTTGTTGCCTCCTCATCTCCGAGATGTTTATGTCACAAGATCTACTTATGCCATTTGCTTCTGCATCTAGCCAATCACTACACATTTCTTACAGCAATTTTTGTTGTTATAACTAAGCTAGCGAACAGTGAATTGGTGGGTGGATCACAACTTTTTTCCACAGTAAACAGAGACTATTAGATTATTTCTGCCAGCAAAGAAGCCACTCCAATCATATTCTAAATGGTTCTGTGGCAGCTGGACTCACCCAGACCAGGCGTAGATGGCCAAACCAAACCACGGTGAGTCAGATGAGGCTGTAGTCTTAGGAACGACTATCACCTCCTTCCCTCCTTCATAGCAGGCCTGTGAAGTTAAGCACAGACACTTAGAACGCGGTCAAGCAGGCGTACTTCAACAAATGCATGTTAAGTGGCATTTTGGAGTTTGTACTTGCCTTGCATGTGTAGATGCGGTTGTCATACTGCGCAGAGTAGCGGCAGCGATGTTTGGCTTCGTGGTCGAGTCCCTCCTTGAGGTGATTCATGCTTCTATTACAGCCTGAACTGAGAGTTGGAAGCACAAAAAGTCAGAGGCAAAGGCCAGAATTTGTATGCACATTTTAATGTTGATTCTCTGAGGGTGACATTTAACAATTTAAAAATATATACAGTTGCATTACTTATTTATTTAATAAGTTACAATGTTTTTATTTATCGATCCATCAGAAGAAAAAAAATTATAAATGCACATTCAAAATGTTTCACAGTCTCATGATAAATACGACCTGACATACACTTTTTGTCCTTCTATCAAAAGTTTATCATATACTGAGAACAGCTAAGCAGACCTGTGTGCCGGACTGTGAGAACCTCCATTTTACCTCAGAACACTGCTGTGACATCTGAGAATATCAAGTTAAATGAAACCTTTTCTGTCATGTTTGTTTTTGACCCATATTTCTGCTCGTTGTTAATGAACTGCAAAAGCTGCAACGAGGACAGAGACACGTACCCACAGCTAAGGCAGAGGCTAGAGCAGGTAAAGTACTCGTCTGGAAAGAATGAGTTACTGGTCATGTGCTCGTCTGGAATATCCCCACTGAAGCTCTCGCTCAGTGCCTATAGAAAGGAGCCCAGAGGAGATGGAGGGACAGAAAGAGTCAGTAATGTTCACAGTAAGCCAAAAACCTTACGAATAACAAAATGTCTGGTAATACACACTTCGTATAATCAAGCATCGCTACCTGCAGAGCCTTGTAGATGACGCTGGCAGAGCGTGGGGAGCGTGTGGTGTTGTTATCCAGCTGTTGCTCCAGGCTGCGCAGCAGACCACTGAAGTCTGTGGGAGGGTTGTAGGTCCGAGTTCCACGGTATTGGACGGAGCTGAATGCTTCTGGGAACAGACCCAGTTTCCTGAAACGCTCCTGCAGAAGACGGTCGGCCGATTCGTTAGGTTTGTCTGGAGATGGAGAACAAAAACAGTCAGACAAAGACAGAGAACGAAGGAGAGTAAACATAAGAACCAATAAGAATAAAATCTCCTATTTACTTATTTCATATACCTGATCCTAGTAGCTTGGTGTGGACAGTCTCATGGAAGATTATTACAGCAGGGCCCAGAGTGGACAACGGGACGTCCAGACCACAGCGGGTGGTTGTCGCTTTCAGCTCCCTGGTGAAATGTTTCAGATAGGCATCTGATGCATCACCAAGGAACTTGAAGAGATCGTCATGGAGACGGTCAGCGTGGGTTCGGTAGATGACCACATCAGAGATAGCCAAGACTTTGAGGAGCAGCCGGGTTCGCTGACCCTGGTTGGCTCCTATTAGGTGAAAATATCATTGTGTTAATTGCCCCTTGACCCCTGTTTATTTGTTATTAAGCTAATCCATCGTTTGTCCCATACCAGCCCCAAGTAGTCCTTCTGTGTCGATGACTACCACCCTGTGCACAGGATCCATAGCTGCCCACACACCAACGGTGCAGGATTCTTGGGTGGGTGATGTCTTGAACACCTCTCGTCCAAGGAAAAACGTATGGTTCAGGGTGTGGGACTTGCCTTCCCCAGTGTTTCCAAAGATGGAGACCACCTTGAGGAGCTCATCTGGTTTGCAGCCGAGTCTGCTCACAAAGTCGTCCTCATCCTTCACCTGAGAATACACACACGATCAACCCCATCTTCATGACATCACATTCATAAAAATAAAAAAAAAGACATGTTATTAAGCCTTTACCTGCATTTCCTCCTTCTCGTCCACCAAAAGGAAGCTGCACACCTTCTCCAGCTCAGCTTTCAGGAGCTCTATCTGCGACTCCCCAGCATTCACGTTGTTATCCTGGGGGGCTTTGGCAGGGGGGTACGGTGTCAGAGGGTGCTTCCTCTTGTTGACTCCACTGTGGGTGCGTTTCTGGCAGTCCAAACACAGGTTGATCTTACAACCCTGGCAGCGCACCACTGCTCTGAGGCGTCCACCGCTGACGGAGCAGCTGCTGTCACCTTTGCAGGAGTCGCAGAAGGGGACGTGTCCCGGTGCAATCCGAACCCGGTCGTGATTCCTCATCCGCTCCTGGCGATGGAGCTCCAGCTCGCAGCGGGCACACTGCAGGCTGCCGCATTCATCGCATTCAAACGCAGCCTCATCTGAACCACCACAGGCGTAACTCTCCTGACAGCCCAGTACTGTGGTCATTGCTTTATCTACAGCTGGACCGCTCATCTCAACCCTGACTGAAAGAAACTAGGACTGCAGCGGTGGAAAACAAAGTTAAATCTCTACGAGCATATGTCACAAAAACCGACTCAAAACAGCCAATTCAGTCGTGTAATACTGTCAAAAAGTAGTGTGTAAATGTTCAGCTCAGAACCTTATTACTGCTTACTATTAATGAGGACATTAATGAGGGTCCAAACAGCAATTTCAAACATTTGTCCAGACTATCAATTACTTTGTTTTGGCACAACAGTTTGCTAGCTGACATTAGCTGCCCTGTGTCTCCTTTGTGCTGTCCAGTTTAAAAGCAGACCCGTAAGCTCGTGACAACAATTAAAGAAATACACGCTCTGAAAGTCATTAATAAATAGCCCGTCTACCGTTAATGACACACTTCAGAAGAGACAAACAACCTTCGTTTCATTCGTCTTGACCTAGCCGTGTGGCTACCAGTCCGACCGGACGACGACTAAACTAAAGTGCTGCCTCATCACGGGCTAAAACCGGACACCGTCTAACGCCATACCGCCGACCGACACACACACGGCTACCGTCAGAGAGAAAGTCAACCAGCTGGGCTATTTGGTGACAGACTCCTGTAACGATGTTGTTGCTTTTACACCAGCTGATCGGCTTGTTTTTATCCAGAGTTCAAAAGTCATAAAAAAAAAACCTCACAGTGCATCATGGGAAATGAAGTATTTGGGAGCTGCATAGAAAGACGACAGTTAAACCAGTGTCCTTGTTCAATTTACAAACTAATATCTTTCGTCTTATGGTAAAATAACCCAGATAATACTCCGGACGTGGTTTGTTAATGTAGTTTGATAAGAGCTGGTTAGTTAAGAAGGACTATGAATAAAATACCGCCCCCATAATGCTTTGCACTTTCCAGCTGCTCTACGTCCACCTCTTTTTTATAATCCAGCGTACACCGCATTTTACAGTTAGACGGAGATAGCAACTGATATTAGTACCCAGCGTTTCACACCAACTGTGGTATCACATGTGTTTGATTAATTAGTGTGTTAAACGTGTATATATGCTAAATAATAAATCATGTGGTTGCTAAGAAGCTTTGTGGATCAACAGTGCCCGCCCGCCTACTTTTTTACCTCTTTACAGAGCTAGCTGAACAACTCTAACAGCCAACCGGAACAACCCGGTGTTAATAACGAGTGCAGCCAAAGCCAGGATTGATTTTGGCATCAGTTTAGCTGTGCTTAACTTGTCCTGGGAATATTCAGTATTTTTGCCGATAACTTATCACCATCATGCGTATGCATTTATAACTTTCTTCTCCCAGCCGAGAAAGCACGACGTTACGTCTTCCTGTGCGACTGACCTTGTCATAGCCCAACGCTAACCTGCGTTAGCTGTCTGAGCTAACTGTTTCCGAGAGTTACTCAGCTAATGCTCGGATTTCTTCTACTCTCACTGTTTTTGTTGCCTTCGTGATGGAAGATGAAGCCTTCACTGACATTAATGGCAAAGCCATATCTCTGGACTGTCACAGTCACTCGGGCTTTTGCAGGGAGTTCACTGTCAGCTCCCCCAAAGTGTCCGTCGGGAAAGTGATGGTGTACACCTGCTGCGTGTGGCTGCTGGCATACACCGTGTTCTTCTTCACTCAGGTCAGAGAAGCATAAAGTGAAATGTGCTTTTATTCAAAACTTTATTACTTTTCTGTCTGCTTATTATACCAAATCACCTTGATGATGATGAGGTATTTAGTCAAATATATGACATTAAAGTTCGTGTGTGTGTGTGTGTGTGTGTGTATATATATATTATATATATAGAGTATATATATATAATATAGATATAATGTGTGTGTGTGTTATATATGTGTGTGTTGTGTGGTGTGTGTGTGTGTTGGTGTATAAGTGTGTATGGTGTGTATGTATAATACATATATATAATATATATAAATTATATATATATAAGATAGGAGGTTACTTGTTTATATATGTTGTTTTTTTGTTTGTTGTAACGGGAGTATTGTAACAAATAAATACCCCTGGGATATTAAAGTATTTCTGATATGTTATGTATGGTATGTATGTATGTATATAATATATATATATATATATAAACACACGGGTCCCCTTTAACAGAGGACACCATGTTGCACTGCCATGTTTCTACAACACGGCTCTAGATACGGGATTCATCCGTTCCAAAGCCACCATGGTTTTCTCCTTCAAAGTGAAATGAGGGGGTTGCTATTCACAACTACAATGCTAGATGCCAGTAAATCCTACACACTGCTCCTTTAATACTTTTTACTTTGCAGATTCAGATCATTAACATAGAATATAAATCAACTCATGAGTTATGTAGTTATAAAAGTGAGCTACCCATGAGTATATAAAGTAAAGGAATAGCAGTACCAACATTAAAGTCATGTACACATAATGCACATCAGTCATTTAATCCAGTCAAATCATATGTATGACTCTGAAGTGGACGTTCTGCTTAATGACTACTTTTACTTGGTACTTTAAATACATTTTGATGCTAGTCTTTGAAAGCATTTTCACACTGTAGTATTGTTATTTATTCAAGTTCAATATTGAATACTTCTTCCACCAGACCAACATCTACTAACAAAATATTTAGATTTAAGAAATGTAATAATTCACATAAACATGTAACCAGACTAATGCTCTATGTGAATCTCTCCCCCTCTTGCAGACACGCTGTTCTGTCCAGTGCCATACTCCAT